>NC_073638.1:49411515-49714545 GCF_029407905.1 Bubalus kerabau
CTTTTCCATCCATCATCCATTTTAGATGACTCCTAATTTGAGTGTGTATCCTTTCGGATTGTTTTCAACATAAATTTTCAGTATACATTTGTTTATCTTGTATACATATGTTGAAGCTGAAACTCTAATATTTGGCCAGCTGATGCAAAGAGCTGACTCATTTGAAAAGACCCTGATGCTGGGAAAGAATGAGGGCAGGAGAAGAAGGGGACGACAGAGGATGAGATGGTTGGACGGCATCACTGACTCTATGGATATAAGTTTGAGTAAACCCCAGGAGTTGGTAATGGACAGAGAGGCCAGGCGTGCTGTGGTCCATGGGGTCGCAAAGGGTCAGACATGACTGAGCGACTGAATTGAACTGAACTGAATATACATATGTACATATATAATAATTTATATTACAGAATGTATCTTATATATATTACATGCATATTTATATACACACATATATATATTAATATGGGAATAGAAAACAAATTTAGCTGCATTTTTAAAATTTTGAATTTCTTCTATAATAGTTAAGTATACCTTATTTTGATTACCGCTTAATAGTAAATAATATAAATTTGCCACAACTTTTAACTTAATTTTATTGAGAGACATTTTGAATATTGTATTTTTTCTTCTATCATTGGCAGTTTTACAATGAGAAACACTGTATATATCTCCGTGTATATAGAGAAAATTATTTTCTAGGATGGAAAGTAGTTAAAATGTTCTACCAAAAATATTATCCTTAGTAAAAATGTTTACTAAAAAAATTCCCTCTAAAATTGGGTCAGTTTGCACCCCTACCAATTGAGTGTAAAAGTTGTCCTTTAACCCAAATGTCACTACAATATATCATCAATCTTGATATTCTTTTGGTTAAGAATATAATATGTGTTTTGTATCATATTATTGTAATTTTCAATTTCCTAATTGCCAGTGAGGACTAGATTTTATTTTCCATTAAGAAAGTATTTTTAAATGGTATATTTAAATGGTACAGTGAGGCAGAGCAATAAAAGACAGACTGCTAAGGTGCATGATAAATATGAAAGTCTTGAGGGATCCACACATACAGATAAAAGAAAAGGGATATATGTATATCCATGGCTGATTCATGTTGAGGTTTGACAGAAAACAGCAAAATTCTGTAAAGCAATTATCCTTCAATAAAAAATAAATTAATTTAAAAAATGTTTTTAAAAACAGGATATAAATGTTCATTGTAGGGAAAAAAAAAGAGGGGAAATTCATTATCTCAAAATGCATTAGCTCAGAGTATATCTACACTATCGATAGAACAGGATGTCACTGAGAGAGCTTTTATCTAACAATGATAATTGTACCTCTGAGATATAACATATATTGAAAGTGCATTGGAAAAGTGTTAATTAGTAAGAGAAAAACTTATATTTGGGCCAGCTTCTTAGTGGAATTTTTTAAAAGGAACTTTTCAACCAACATCCATAATAAAACTAATGGTGATCATATTTTCTAATGTTATGCACAGGATCCTCTTTCCCTTTCTCACATATACAAATGCAATGCAATAAATGATCACATCCTTAGGGCAATTGATTATATTAAGAATGAGGTCTTTGAAATCAGTGTCTTAGGCACAAACCAGGTCTAATATTGGGTTGACCAAAAAGTTTGTTTGGATTGTTATGAAATATCCGAAAGTCATATGATGAAGAATTTCTATCTAAATAAATTACAAATGTTGTAATTACCTGCAATCCACTACCTGCAATTCCCTATATTTGGCATGTTTGTCAGAAGTTTCAAAGTTTTTAAGGTTTTGTTTGTTTGCTTTAGAGGAAAATCCATGAAGAGAAAGCTAAATATCTGACACTGATTATGCCAGTGTATGATAAGACTGATGTCCATCCATCAGCCTTCATTCTCATTGGCATTCCTGGGTTGAAGGCTGCTCACATGTGGATCTCCATCCCCTTTCATTGGGGCTGCCTTTTTGCCCTCTTGGGAAACTGTTCTCTTCTGTTTATCATCAAGACAGACTCCAGCCTCCATGAGAAATGTACCTCTTCCTCTGCGTGGTGGCTGTAGCTGACCTTACTGTGTGTACTACATCTGTGCCCAAATTCTCAGCCTCTTCTGGTTCCATGATGGAGAGATTCGTTTTGAAGCCTGCCTCACCCAAGTGTTACTGATTAACTCTTGCTCTACCATGGAGTCTGGCTTCTTCCTGGCCTTGGCTTTTGACCTCTATGTAGCCATTTGTAATCCATTAAGACACTCTGCTATTCTGACCCATTCTGTAACTTGGGGGATGGGTCTAGCAATTGTATTCCGGGGCACAGCACTTCTCTTTCCTCACCCTTTCCTTCTATGGTGTCTTCCCTACTTCGAGACCAATATCATTTCCCACACCTATTGTGAGTTCATGACCCTCATCAAGATTGCCTTTGCTGAGACCAGAATCCGTAGAGCCTATAGCTTCATTATTGCATTTCTTACAGGGGGAGTGGAGTTCATATTGATCATTTGTTCATATGTCCTCATATTCTACACTGTCTTCTATCTCCCATCCAAGAATGCTCGACTCAAGACCTTGGGTACTTGTGGCTCTCATGTCTGTGTAATCTTAGTGTCCTATACTCTAGCCTTCTTCTCTTTTTAAACTCACAGGTTTGGGCATCATGTGACACCCCATGTCCACGTATCTGTGGCCAGCATTTATCTCCTAGACTCACACATGTTGAACCGCATCATCTATGGGGTAATGACCAAGAAGATACAGGACAAGTTTCTTAAATTTTTCAGATTTTCAAAATTTCTGAACTAAATCCTCTTAGTTGTTGAGTGATGTGAACAAATGAACAAATAATATATTTTCTATCTTAAAAGTTGTGTTTTTTTCATGAAGACCCCGTCTTAATGGTCAGAGGGATTAGATTTTTCTGCAGGAAGTAATTCATCCAATGATATACTCTGTGTTATAACAGTCATTACATTAAGGAAGATATATTACCAAGTAGAACTCTCTTTCAAAATATTAAAATATTATTTCCTATAATAGCCCAGAAAACTAACAAAATCTGTGGAGAATTATATGAGGCAAAAAATAAAAGCTATATATCATATATCTATTTGTTTATCATTGTAGACACTATCAGATTTAGAAATTTTCCTATTTTTGCTTCAGTCCTTTCTTCTTGATTAAATGTCCTTATTTCTTAATTACATACTTGACAGTACTTAGTGAGATTATTTTGGTGCTAGCTTTTCTGTTATCTGTTCATTTGAAGATTTATTTATTTAATCCTCAATCTTTTTTTTTTAATTTATTATTTTTGTTTGGCCTTACTGGGTCTTAGTTGGAGCATGCGGGATCTGGTTCCCCAACCAGGGATTGAACCAAGGCCCTTTGTATTGGGACCGTGGAGTCTTAGCCACTGGACCACCAGGGAAGTCCCTCATCCTCCTTCTTGAATGATTTTTTTAGCTACACAATTCTATCCTCCAGTTATTACATTTTATTAGCCTTTGAAGTCAATATCCTTCAGTCTTTTGGAACTTATTATTCCTTTGAAAAAATCTGTTGACCAAATTGTCATTAATTTTTAATACTTTCTCTTTGTCAATTAATTCTATTGCTTTCTTTGGTGTCTTATAGTTTAGCATGTATAACTCTCATAGACCTTAGCTAAATGATAAAAGGCTACATACTATATGATTCTGTTTAAATGAAATACTACAGAAGGCAAAACTATAGTGGGGTTAGTGTTCAAGTACCCATGTTTTAAAATTTCTTAGGTGATTCTTAGATGTAGCTAAAATTGAGCTACAGCTGTGCAGATTAAGGCACAGAAAAGTTAGTTGACCAGTGGGAAAATGTTTGGAAAAATGTTTTAGTCAAATACTTCACCCTGACTCAACCTAAGGATATAAAGAGATCAACATTTATTAAGCATTTGCTCGGTCCCAAGCTCTTCACTATATGGTTTGTATACATAATTACTTAACCCTCACAATATTTTTGTAGATGTAATTGTTGTAAATACCCATATGAAACAGCTCAACAAAAATATATTCAATAATCTGGTGAGTAGAGGAGCTAGGATTTGGGGTCTGTGGAGCTCTGAAGCCATAATTTTCCTACAGTCTGACAGTGATTCCGTATGCAGCCAAATTTCACTGAAATCTCAGTAAAACAGCTTCTCAAAGGCTGAGGTTTCTTTGCTGTTCATTCCATCCTTGATAATCATCCTCAGTTTAGATTCATTTAGCCAGTATTTTATATTTGACCAGAATTCATTGTGAGGTAGAGAGATCCATAAGGTAAGGTATGTAATAAGTTTCAGGGGCTCAGAGGTGTACAGAATAAATATATTCT
The DNA here is from genome assembly GCF_029407905.1 of Bubalus kerabau. NCBI lineage: Eukaryota > Metazoa > Chordata > Mammalia > Artiodactyla > Bovidae > Bubalus > Bubalus kerabau. Next base: position 49,415,867 of record NC_073638.1, read on the forward strand.
TTCCTTCCCATGTGATTCCTGAAAATTTCGATTTTTTTAAAAAGGTGGGGCACATGTGAGTTCGAAATTTCTGTCTTATTGATAAGAGGCTTCCCTAGTGGCTTAGATTGAAAAGAATATGCCTTCAATGTAGGAGACCCGAGTTTGATCCCTTGGTTAGGAAGATTCCCTGGAGAAGGGAATGGCAGCCTACTCCAGTATTCTTGTCTAGAGTGATAAAGACCATTTTGAAGGACTTAATTTGGTTTGTGAGTCAGGAATCACTCTAACTAACCCCCAGAGTTAAGTGTGTATTCCTAATCAGAATAAGAGGCTCATCACATGAAGGAACACCAAAGAACATTGACTTTATTAGACGGCCTCCCTTCCAGGAAGGGGTGGGGGGTAAAGTTGTCTTAATTAAACTTACTTCAGTTTATTCTTACTAAATTTTCCAATCTACTGCTTCTTCCTAGTACATAGTGGAGAAGGGTATAGAGGAAGGCTGGCTTTACAATATATAAACCTCAAGAGTAGGGTAGAAATATTTTGCTCCAGCTGTTTGATAAGGTTGATTGAAACATAGGAAGATTTGTTTTCGGTGTAATAACATCTAATTATACTTGTATAGAAATTGCATTTTCATTGCCCTTCCTAAATTCTTTATATATGTTAACCCATTAAATTATCATGTAAACTAAACATGGTTTGTCACATTAATATCCTCATTTTACAAATAAGGAAACTGAGTAATAGAGAAGTTATATCATTTTCCCATGATCACGGAGATGGTTACAAGTTGAACCAGGATTTGAACGTAGGAAGTTTGGTACCACATTTGCATTCTTAACAATTACACTATATTGAATTATATTACACACTGAAGTCAATGTGACAAGTGCTGTGATAGGAGTAGGAAATAGTTAATTAGCCAAGGCTAAGGAGTTTAGAAAGTCAGAAAATAGTTCCAGAGATTATCAAGTAGATAGTTAAATAAAGTTCACTATGGATTAGGTCAAGTCAGTGTGTGTGTGTGTGTGTGTGTGTGTAAGGGGTAGTAGTGTCCAGTTTTGAGTTAAACAGTTCTATATTCAGTCATCTCAGTTCCTAAGATTATCCCATTTTCTTCTCTGACAATGGGTGGTATATTCTGGGCACACTTACATGTCATGAATGTGAAAAGTGTAAGAGTGTAGACAACTTTGGATCTTTGTATTTTTACTACTGTTTGTCTCCCAAAACCATTTCTAATGCCATAGTCATCTCCTGTTCTCTCTTCTTGCTGATTCCAGTAACAGAAAATAATAACCTTGCATTTGGGGTTTTCTTAATGAAGTCACAGAAAACTTCTTAGGGTTATTCTCTTAATTTGTATCTTCTTGAACGGAATGTATATATCCTGCTCATTTTTGTTCTGATTATAGGCAAATAAAGCATTGCCATTTAATTGCTTTCCTGTGAATAACTGTTGAGAAAAACACAAATTTATACACATACACATAAATATTAATTTTCAGGTTTATAAAACAACATAGAATTGTCAAGTAAAATGAGTTGATTTATACACATCACTCCTTAGAACAAAATCTGTCATCTTTTACTATACTAAGTTGTCACCATGCTATATCACCTTAATAAGTCTAATGAGTGAGTGATAGTTGCCCAGTCGTGTTTGACTCTTTGTGACCCTATGGGCTGTAGCTTGCCAGGCTCTTTTGTCCATGGAATTCTCCAGGCAAGGATCCTGGAGTGGGTTGCCATTTCCAAGTCTAAACACACTGTAATCAAGAGCTCGTTCTCTCTCTTCAACACACCTAAAGTAGGTAGATAAAGTGTATATTTATATATCCATATCTGTCTCTATATCTATACATAAAAAATAGTCTGGTACATTGAAATACTCAGTAGAAATAAGAATTACCAATATTAGGAGAATTACCACCATCGTGAAAGTGGATTTACTCTACACTGGAGGCTATCATCTTAATGACATGAAAAGACTGGAAGAGCTCATATGGAAAGCTACAGTGGCATGTGTTACTATTGCAGCTTTCCTTTGATGTATTCCACTCACTTATAAAATTAGAACTTATTTTTGTCCCTTTCCTCAATATTGTATGAGACTTCAAATCACTGTACAGAACAGCTACATTAGACAGATAAAATGTATTAGAACAGTATTTCTGGGGATGCATGTGTATGTGTGTTTTGAAAAGGTATATGGTAGGAATTTCCTAGTGGTCCAGTGTTGAGTCCCAGCTTCCACTGCATGGGGTGTGAATTTGATCACTGGTGGGGAACTAAGATCCCACATGGGCATGGCCAAAAAACAAAAGGAAAATGGTTCATTGCAACTTCAGTTTTCACACATAACTTTAAAAAAAATTCTAGAAAGGAGAATTTAATCCTACACATAAGAGAGAAGATAATAGATGTGAGTTAAGATATTTAGTCAAAGGTAAAAATAATGATAATAGTAATTACTCAATTGAGAAAAAAAGAAGTATTTCAAGAAAGAAATAAGAATTATCTAGAAAACTATCCCTAATTGAATATGGATGACTGTATGCAAGGAGTGGCTTTTAAATTGAAGGAATTTGGGAAGGAGATGAACAAGAATATTATAATCATATTTCTTTTCTATGACTTAGATTCAGCTAATTGAGAGTTTAGTGTGTGGGAAACCTCATAGTGTTTAGATGCAGGCACTAGAAAGTAGTGTCAAGTTCTGCTGGTCATTGCCACGTAAATTTGATTAAATAATTCCCCTTCTGTAAGTCTGAGATTTCTCACCTATTAAATGAAGCTAAAATGCCTACATGCTGGTGGTTGCAAGATTTACATAACTTAAGATGGATCAGCAAAAAAACCGTTAGTTACTGGTTAACCTGTTCAAATCCTGAAACATGATGCTGTGAAAGTGTTACACTCAATATGCCAGCAAATTTGGAAAACTCAGCAGTGGCCACAGGACTGGAAAAGGTCAGTTTTCATTCCAATCCCAAAGAGAGGCAATGCCAAAGAAAGCTCAGGCTACTGCACAGCTGCACTCATCTCACACGCTAGAAAAGTAATGCTTAAAATTCTCCAAGCCAGGCTTCAGCAATATGTGAACCGTCAACTACCAGATGTTCAAGCTGGTTTCAGAAAAGGCAAAGGAACCAGAGATCAAATTGCAAATATCTGTGGGATCATGGAAAAAGGAAGACAGTTCCAGGAAAACACCTATCTCTGCTTTATTGACTACGCCAAAGCCTTTGACTGTGTGGATCACAATAAACTGTGGAAAATCCTGAAAGAGATGGGAATACCAGACCACCTGACCTGCCTCTTGAGAAACCTATATGCAGGTCAGAAAGCAACAGTTAGAACTGGACATGGAACAACAGACTGGTTCCAAATAGGAAAAGGAATACAAATACATCAAGGCTGTATATTGTCACCCTGCTTATTTAACTTCTATGCAGAGTACATCATGAGAAACGCTGGGCTGGAAGAAGCACAAGCTGGAATCAAGATTGCTGGGAGAACTATCAATAACCTCAGATATGCAGATGACACCACCCTTATGGCAGAAAGTGAAGAGGAACTAAAAAGCCTCTTGATGAAGGTGGAAGAGGAGAGTGAAAAAGTTGGCTTAAAGCTCAACGTTCAGAAAACTAATATCATGGCATCTGATCCCATCACTTCATGGGAAATAGATGGGAAACAGTGGAAACAGTGTCAGACTTTATTTTTCTGGGCTCCAAAATCACTGCAGATGGTGACTGCAGCCATGAAATTAAAAGACGCTTACTCCTTGGAAGGAAAGTTATGACCAACCTAGACAGCATGTTCAAAAGCAGAGACATTACTTTGCCAACAAAGGTCCGTCTAGTCAAGGCTATGGCTTTTCCTGTGGTTATGTACGGATGTGAGAGTTGGACTGTTAAGAAGGCTGAGTGCCGAAGAATTGATGCTTTTGAACTGTGGTGTTGGAGAAGACTCTTGAGAGTCCCTTGGACTGCAAAGAGATCCAACCAGTCCATCCTAAAGGAGATCAGTCCTAGATGTTCATTGAAAGGAATGATGCTGAAGCTGAAACTCCAATACTTTGGCCACCTCATGCGAAGAGTTGACTCATTGGAAAAGACCCTGATGCTGGGAGGGATAGGTGGCAGGGGGAGAAGTGGACGACAGAGGATGAGATGGCTGGATGGCATCACTGAGTTGATGGACATGAGTTTGGGTAAACACTGGGAGTTGGTGATGGATAGGGAGGCCTGGCGTGCTGTGATTCATGGGGTCGCAAAGAGTCGGACACGACTGAGCGATGGAACTGAACTGAACTGAACTGAACCTGTTGATAAGAGAATGATAAATCAGAAAGCTGTAGTGAACTTGGTTCTGACATATCTCAGCTTGTTGGCTAATTCTTACATCAGGAATCAACAGGCTTTATATCCTAATCCTCACTGCATATGAATGTTTGGATGAGTGTTTAATATTCATAATGAAGTGCATCTGTTACCCTTATCCTTAGAGATTTTCACAGACATATACATTACATATTTAGAGATTACACCTTTCTAGAATGATTAGGACTACCTTCTGCTTAAAGGAAGAAAACAAGTGATATGCTTGTGTTTACTAGGTTGTAATTGGTGAGGATAATTTCTGAATAGTTTAAGGTAAGTTCAGCTACCTTTCTCTCTTTGTGCCCAAAATAGGCTTAGGATGGGGCATTTATCCAGCCTTTAAATTTGATTAGAAATGACTGAAGAAGAGGTAAAAGTGAGAAAGGAAAGAAAACGTGAAGAAAATAAAGCTTGATAAATCAGTAAATAGACAGGATATAAGACAGTAAAGAGTTCAGGTGCACAGAAAGAATAGCAAAAGTGTCAACAGATATATGAACTGCACACAGATTATATCAGAATATGTTAGAAAGAATAAAGGCAGCAGTTGCTCAACTATATTTAAAAGTTTATGCCAACACATTCTTACAGTCAGTTCCCTATCCCCTTCCCTCAGTCACAAAGTTTTCCTTTCTTATCCCTATCCTACCAACTTCCACTGGTTTTTCCTCCTTCTCAGCTGGCGACAAAAAGCATCTGCACTTCTAAAACCTAATTTAGCCAGCAGGGACTCTTGGACAAGTTAGTAAATCTCTCCTAACATCCTTCTGAACTCCAGTTGATTTGGCAGGAGGGTTTTTGGTACCGTGGACACAGTCTCCAGAGTGAGACTTTGTTGTACTGGAATACTCTGAAGGATAGGGGACAGAGAAACAACAAAACTGAGATCAAATCAACTCCTTGTTCAGTGAAATAATGTAGAATGTCCCCAAACATAAATAGTCCATCCAAGACTCAAACTTTCAAATTTACAATTAGCTTATTTCCAGGGAGGGTATTATTATTATTGTTAGCTTTATAAAATCTTTAAACATTTCTTTTTTTTTCCTCGACAAGTTTCCTGGGATTGGTTCTAGGCTTTTAATCCTCAACTCCTCAAGGTGGGTGGTGCTGTTCCAGTTATCATAATATATATATACACACTAATGGCTATATTATATTTGGTATATCTTCTCACTGTTATGCAGCCAGCATATTAGCTCAATATTTAGTAAACTGAAGAGCTAAAAAAAAAAAAAAAGTACACTATAATTTCATCACAGAGACTCAATATCTAGTTTAATTGCACTGTCCTAAAGAGACTAGCGGAGAAGGCAATGGCACCCCACTCCAGTACTCTTGCCTGGAAAATCCCATGGATGGAGGAGCCTGGTGGGCTACAGTCCATGGGGTCACTAAGAGTCGGACATGACTGAGCGATTTCACTTTCACTTTTCACTTTCATGCATTGGAGAAGGAAATGGCAACCAAATCCAGTGTTCTCGCCTGGAGAATCCCAGGGACAGGGGAGCCTGGTGGGCTGCCGTCTATGGGGTCGCATGGAGTTGGACACGACTGAAGTGACTTAGCAGCAGCAGCAGCAAAGAGACTAGATATCTCTTCAAGAAAATTAGAGATGGGCTCGATAAAGTACAGAAATGGTATGGACCTAACAGAAGCAGAAGATATTAAGAAGTGGCAAGAATACACAGAACTGTACAAAAAAGATCTTCATGACCCAGATAATCACAATGGTGTGATCAATCATCTAGAGCCAGACATCCTGGAATGTGAAGTCAAGTGGGCCTTAGAAAGCATCACTATTAACTAAGCTAGTGGAGGTGATGGAATTCCAGGTAAGCTATTTAAAATCCTGAAAGATGATGCTGTGAAAGTGCTGCACTCAATATGCCAGCAAACTTGGAAAACTCAGCAGTGGCCACAGGACTGGAAAAGGTCAGTTTTCATTCCAATCCCAAAGAAAGGCAATGCCAAAGAATGCTCAAACTACCACACAATTGCACTCATCTCACATGCTAGTAAAGTAATGCTCAAAATTCTCCAAGCAGGCTTCAGCAATATGTGAACCGTGAACTTCCTGATGTTCAAGCTGGCTTTAGAAAAGGCAGAGGAACCAGAGATCAAATTGCCAACATCCACTGGATGGATGGAAAAAGCAAGAGAGTTCCAAAAAAACATCTATTTCTGCTTTATTGACTATGCCAAACCCTTGGACTGTGTGGATCACAATAAAATATGGAAAATTCTGAAAGAGATGGGAATACCAGACCACCTGTCTTGCCTCTTGAGAAATCTGTATGCAGTTCAGGAAGCAACAGTTAGAACTGTACATGGAACAACAGACTGGTTCCAAATAGGAAAAGGAATACATCAAGGCTGTATATTGTCACCCTGCTTATTTAACTTCTATGCAGAGTACATCATGAGAAATGCTGGACTGGAAGAAACACATGCTGGAATCAAGATTTCTGGGAGAACTATCAATAACCTCAGATATGCAGATGACACTACCCTTATGGCAGAAAGTGAAGAGGAACTAAAAAGCCTCTTGATGAAAGTGAAAGAGTAGAGTGAAAAAGTTGGCTTAAAGCTCAACATTCAGAAAACGAAGATCATGGCATCTGATCCCACCACTTCATGGGAAATAGATGGGGAAACAGTAGAAACAGTGTCAGACTTTATTTTTCTGGGCTTCAAAATCACTACAGATGGTGACTGCAGCCATGAAATTAAAAGACGCTTACTCCTTGGAAGGAAAGTTATGACCAACCTAGATAGCATGTTCAAAAGCAGAGACATTACTTTGCCAACAAAGGTCCGTCTATTCAAGGCTATGGTTTTTCCTGTGGTCATGTATGGATGTGAGAGTTGGACTGCGAAGATGGCTGAGCACCGAAGAATTGATGCTTTTGAACTGTGGTGTTGGAGAAGACTCTTGAGAGTCCCTTGAACTGCAAGGAGATCCAACCAGTCCATTCTGAAGGAGATGAGCCCTGGGATTTCTTTGGAAGGAATGATGCTAAAGCTGAAACTCCAGTACTTTGTCCACCACATTCAAAGAGTTGATTCATTGGAAAAGACTCTGATGCTGGGAGGGATTGGGGGCAAGAGGAGAAGGGGACAACAGAGGATGAGATGGCTGGATGGCATCACTGACTCAATGGATGTGAGTCTCAGTGAACTCCGGGAGTTGGTGATGGACAGGGAGGCCTGGCGTGCTGCAATTCATGGGGTCGCAGAGTTGGACGCGACTGAGCTATGGAACTGAACTGAACTGAAAGTACTCTTGCCTGGAGAGTCCCATGGGGAGGAGCCTGGTGTGCTGCAGTCCATGGGGTCGCTGAAAGTCGGACACGACTGAGCGACTTCACTTTCAGTTTTCACTTTCATGCATTGGAGAAGGAAATGGCAACCCACTCCAGTGTTCTTGCCTGGAGAATCCCAGGGACGGGGGAGCCTGGTGGGCTGCCGTCTATGGGGTTGCATAGAGTTGGACATGACTGAAGCGACTTAGCAGCAACAGCAGCAGCAAAGTAAAGAAATGCATGCAGTTTTCCATCATACTGAAGTCTATATTCTTCCCTGGTAGTTCAGATGATGAAGAATCCTCCTGCAATGCAGGAGACCTGGCTCCATCTCTCGGTTGGGAGGATCCCCTGGAGAAGGGAATGTCTACCCACTCCAGTATTCTTGCCCGGAGAATTCCATGAACAGAGGTGCCTGGAACGCTACAGTCCATGAAGTCTATAATGGATTCAAATAGATGTTTCCTGTCAGTAATGGAAAACAGGGGTGAAAATCCAGAGAGAATCTTGTCACGTTGTCATCACTCTCCCACTACTTATATGAAACCATGACGTATGGTTTTGCATCCCATTCCACGATGAAGGAAGAGAGGTTTTCCCCACACACCACCTGCTGGGTGTCCTATAAAATAACTAAGTTTTGACACTATCTACCTGGAGATAGTTTCAAATCCCACAGGTCAAAGGTTCAGTCCTATAAGACTTAGCACCATGCCCCCCTGCAAACCAAGGTATCATCCGGGCTTCTGGCTGATCAGCTGTACATTGGCAGTTCCAATGATCCCCTCCTTGGGATTGATTAATTTTCTAGAGCAGCTCATAGAATTCAGAGATTTATTTTACTTAACTCGATTACCAGTTTATTACAAAAAGATACGGCTCAAGAACAGTCAGATGGAAGAGAGTCCTAGGACAAGGTATCCAGAAAGGGTAGGGATCTTCCACATCCTCTGCAGGCATGTTCATCAAACCAGAAGCTCGCTGAACCTTTTTTTTTTTTTTTTAATGTCTTTATGAGACTTCAGTCTCCCCTCCCTGGAGGTAGCAGGGGGAGGGAGTGAAAATCACATCTCTTTAATAACATTGTTGGCTTCACTAGCAACTAGCCGCCCTACTTAGACTGGGTCCAAAAGTCACCTCATTAAGGTAACAAAAAACTCATTCCTTGCTCTCACCTCTCAAGAAATTTCAAGAGATCGGGAACACATGTACACCCGTGGCAGATTCATGTTGATGTATGGCAAAACCAATACAATTTTGTAAAGTAATTAGCCTCTAATTTAAAATAAATAAATTTAATTAAAAAAAATAAAAGTGAACAAACTCTTTTGCCAACCCCAAAAGTAAATAAATAAATAAAAGCTCTGTGCCATAAACAGGGGCTAGAAACAAATGCTTGTTTCTTACTATAAAGCACAGTATCACAACTATGTACAAACTGCCTTATCCTCTCACTCTTGATTATATTTATTCAATTATAATTGACATATGTTGTGTAATTTCAAGTTGTCCAGCATGTTGATTAGATTATGTTTATTTATATTGCTTACTCATTCCCTTTGCATGAATTTCTTTCCCTAAATTTTCAGAAAATGTTTTCATTATAGTTCAGATTACTTCTCAGAGACAGTGTGATCACTCCATCTAACAGTAGCCTAACTTCTGTTCCCTTGGAATGTCTCATATATTTTTATATCAGATTTTCACAATATAAAATTATTTGCTCACTGTGTGTATTAAATAGTTCATACAGCTTCCCAAATGTCCCTTCCTCTCTAAACACATGTTATATAAGGAATCTGTATGTTTCATATCAGTCTTGTATGTTTATGCATCCTCAACACATGAGGTCATATCTGGGCCATAGTAGAATTTTAGCATACATTCACTCACTCAATCTTCTTTAATTAGGCAGCTGGCTGAACCACAGTGTGATTAGTAGCCTGGGCTCCTCACTACTCCAGGATGTGTGTTGGCATCCCTCTAGAAATAATCAAAGATATTTTTTCAATATTAATTATAATTATCACACATAAAAAGCTTTGCCTCTGAGGGTTGATCCATGAGCCAAAGCATTAGTTTCTTCTTAAGAAGACTTGCCTGAACTCAGTATAAACATAACTATAATAATGATTCTAAGAACTCATCAGCTTTTCTAACTGGACTCTTCCTATTTCTTGAATCTCCCTCTTTTCTATTCGCTGGCAAGTTTTTATTGTACATCATCAGAATTAGTGAAAATAGACCTCAAATGTTCCAATTATTTCCAGTTTACCACACTGGGATTCCAAAGTAAGCACTCTTGCTGGATAATGTTTCTTAAGTCCAGGCTTTAACTTATAGGCCTATTCTTAAATGTTAGAATTACTTTCTGAAGTAACTGCTATTGATATCTCCATTTTACCATTCAGAACTGAGAAAGAAAGATAATATAACTTGATGAGAATCAACATAGCTGTTAAGTATTTGTTTTTGGATTCAAAACTGAGCAGTATCACTTGAAAGCCAGTTGTTTTAAATGATACATTTTTTGCTTCTCTTAGAATATTCAGGTAATTTTTGTACTAACCAAGATAATATGAAACAGATGACAATAAAATAAGTTTATACAACCAGAAATATGAGCACAGAGTTAGCACTTTACTATTGAGGGAAGAGGTATGAAATCATAGGGCAGTCAACAGAAAGGGGTCATGTAGACCTGATATCTGATAACCCACTAGCTCAGAAAGAAGAAAACAAAATTTAAAGAGAATAAGTAACATGATTCTGAAGAACTACTAACAGAGAGGTACTCAGGTTACTGAATAATTTGGTAATATATGCTACTATGGCCTCATGACAAAACTGCTTAGGTCATTATCAGGAATAGTGTATATCTTAAAGAAAAGCGTTATACTGTATTAGGTACCCGTAATGATTTGGTATGCCCCAAATGAGTTATATACCTATGATAAATGCATGATATTCCATACAAAAGTTTAGTCTGCAACTAAACTTCAGAAAGAAAGAGGAATGAACAATATCACAGTCAAGAGTAACTAGAAAAATGACTTATAAAGAAATGCCAGAATACAGTGTTTCTCCTTTTATAATACATATTGTGAGTAAATAGAGTATGCAAGATCACAAAATAATGGTAGAGAGAACTATATATATTTTCAGTGAATCAATTTAATCAGTTTGAACCAATTGAGGAAACAAAAGGGAAAATGGTAGGACAGTATTGGATTCATGAAGTCTTCTGGAGAAGTTTTTGTGGGACTAGATATTATTTAGAAAACTTATAAGAATTCTGGGTAGATTGAGGAAATAGTAATATGCCACACAAAATTCCAGGAAGTAATCTGGAGAGAATAGTTTCTTCATCTGTCTTCTCAGAAGATATTTAGCTAGAACTATCCCAGTTTCTGAGGTTTTAGATTTAAAGTATTTTCAGTTTTATTGTCTAGGAGAAATAGACAATTAATTAAGCTTAGTGAAAGTCAGAATAATGAATCATACCAGTGTCTCTTGAAGCTCATAATATGGAACAACAGAATAGTATTGTGGAAGCAAACACAATGAAAAAGATCACGGAAAAGTAGAGAAATTGAATTATCAAGCAAATATTTTAAGAATAAATCACCTAAGTCAGTCATCTTCTAAGCAAGTTTTCTGAGAAGAATGACATTAAATCAATGCTAATTAATACTTTATATTACAAATAGAATATGTAGAGATTCAGGCTTCTAGAAAGAAGGTTAATATCTTTTTTTTTTCATAAGTCATAGAAACTTGTTCCATAAAAGCTGATTGTTTTAGAGTTTGTGAGAAGTCAAAAGTTGGAGAGGACATTCTCTGATCCTTTTGGTTCTTATGCCATAGATCATTGGGTTCACCATGGGTGGGATGAGGACAAAGATTTTAGCCACAAAGATGTGAATATGAGGAGCCATGTGGTGCCCAAACCTGTGAGTAAGGAAGGATAAAAATACTGGAGTATAGGCTACCAAAATCAGACACACATGGGATCCACAAGTGCCCAGGGTCTTGAGCTGAGCAGCCTCAGATGGAAGATGGAAGACAGTGTAAAGGATGACAACATAGGAACAGAGGATTAATATGAAATCTAAACCTCCAGTGAGGAAGGCAGCAGTTAGGCTGTATGTTCTGCAGATCCTGGTCTCTGCACAAGCCAGCTTCATCAGGGGCATAAATTCACAGTAGGTGTGAGGGATGACATTAGCTCTGCAGTAGGAAAGCCACCAAAGCATGAAGGGTTGAGGACTATAAAGCACAACTCCACGGAAGATAATAACCAGCCCCAAGTTCTGGATGACTCTGTGTGTCAGGATAATGAAATGTCTCAAAGGATTGCAAATTGCCACATACCTGTCAAAGGCCATGGCCAAGATAAACCCTGAGGCCATGCTGCATAGTGAGTGAATGTGAAATACTTGGACAAGGCAGGCTTCAAAATAGATCTCCCTGTCATGGAACCAAAAAATGCTGAGGATTTTGGGCATAGCAGTAGTGGAAAGGATCAAGTCGGCCACAGAGAGCATACAGAGGAAGAAGTACATGGGCTCATGCAGGTTGGAGTCTGTTCTGATAATAAATAGAATGGAGCAATTTCCGAGGAGAGCACTTAAATAAACAAGGCAGAAGGGCATTGATATCCAAGTGTGAATGGCCTCCATCCCTGGAATGCCAAGGAGAAGAAAGGTACTGAGATGAAAACTGGTGTTGTTTGGTAGTGACATGATGAAAAATATGGGCTGTGTTCAGTTGCAGAATATGTGTATACTTTCATATTCATATGACCATTTAGTTACTGATGACTTCATTTATTATAAATCTTGAGAATGTTTTATACTCTAAAAATAAAATGATAAATAGGACCTAATTCCTAATTTCATATTAACATTCTAATAGGGGAGAAACTGATATAAACCAATGATTAATTTCCCATGTGATCAATGCAGTAAAAGGTTTATGAACAAAAAGGTAGAGATATTTATTCTATTTCTGTGAGTCAGAGGATTCACAGATAAGATGTTTAGTCTTGGTTCTGAAGCACTCTGGACCTTTAAGATAAAGAAAAATTGTAACATAAGTAAATTCACAATCAGATAAATCTGACCTTAACTGTATTAGCCCTCTTGAAAATTAATTTGTTCAAGACTGTTTGTGAAATGGGGCTTCTTTGGTGGCTTAGATGGTAAAGAATCCTCTTACAATGCAGGAGACCTGGGTTTGATCCCTGGGTCAGGGAGATCTCCTGCAAAAGGAAATGGCAACCCACTCCAGTATTCTTGCCTGGGAAACCCCATGGCCAGAGGAGCCTGCTGGGCTCTAGTCCATGTTGGACTAGAGCCCAGAAGGCTCCTCTGGCCATGGGGTCACAAAGAGCTGGACACAACTGAGTGACTAATACTTTCATTTGTGAAATACAGTGTTCCCTCGGTATGCATGGAGGATTGGTGCCAGGACCCACCATGGATACTAAAATCCTCAGATGCTCAAATCCCTTAGTCATCTGTATCCTCAGTTCCACGTCTGTACCTGAAACCAACCCTGGATCATGTAGTAGTATTACATGTATTTATTGAAAAGAATCAGTGTGCAAGTGAACTTGTGCCGTTTAAACTCATATTCAAGTGTCAATTGTCCTTTGAAATGGCAGTTACATTGCAGAATGAAGAGAACACAAGACTCTGTCCTAAATTTTATTTGACTGTCCACTGTGCCACATCAATTAGCATGCTTTGATGAATAATTTTAATTGCACATATTCTAGACAATTTTTCCACAGAATAAGAACTATAAAAGTGATAGCAGAATGTTCTAAATGAGGACACATTCTGCATTTGTCTCCTCAGATTATGTTAAAATTAAGAGCCACCCTCCTCCTATGGAAGGTAACTATTTTGAACCAGGTATTAATCATCCTCTTTCAACCAATATCTCATTTCTCCTTCAAACATCGCCTCTTTTCTCCATCCTTTCCATCTGATAAGTTCAAACTTCAGAGTTCTGGAGGTATCAGAATTTAGCAATATATAGCTAAATTGTGTCATGCTGACAAGTACCACTGTTAATTCTGAGGACAATTTATAGACCAGCTATATAAGAGCAACAGTGGCAGCATATTTGCCCATGGAGAGATATAAATCAAAACAAGGAAAAACAGCTGAAAATACAGGTAGTAGAGCCTGCAAAATAATAAGTGCATATTTTATCACTCATATTCCAAGATGACCAGACAGCTAATTAAGCAGATAAGTATGCTTCTGTTAGGAAATATATAGATGTATAACTTCTCATAATTGTGCTGTTTGCCTAATTCAAATGTAGGCCAGGGAGCTAAAAAGGACTAGAAGTCCTAACACCTAAAAGATGGCATGGGGGCAGAAATAAACATATCTCTCAGTTTTGGAGTTGGCAACCACTGAGGAGCTTTCTCATTTGAAATTGAATAAGAGAAAAGACAATAAGTGAAATCTAAAATTACTTGCTAATGAAGCTGTAAATTGTCTTAATACATATGGTTTAAGATTTACTTTGAATAATAGCTTTACTTCAGCAAATAAAAGTTTAGAAAGTAGATATTAGCATGTAAAGGGTAGGCAAAACACATACATTATTGTGCAGTTAAGTTTCCTCTCAGAATAGCTCTTCATTTAAAGAGTAAATGAAGTTCAGAGCAACACCCCCTTATGTAATTATAAAATATGAAAACATGCCATCTGCATGGCATAATTCCAATTCTAAAATTTGTAATAAATTCCTGGACTGCATTGTTTTTGTTATATAAATGATAAAATCAAATAACAAAACTTTGAATTAAGAATTTTAAAATAACACCAGTAATAATTTTGAGTAAACAGGAGAAAATAAATGATGAGAAGAAAGAGAAAAATATAAAAAGTGGGATATAGCAAACAAGTGAGAAAAGAAAAAAAAAAAAAAAAGTAGGAGCAGGCCCATACATACTTGCTTAGAATTTTTTTTTTTTCTTTGTCACATTGCCACTGTAGGAACTGACTTTTCTTCAGTGGATCACAAAGCTTCTGCTTCCACTTCAGCAATAATAATATATACTTAGACTTCATGTGCAAGTAGCATCCCTGTTGCAGAATCTGAGAAGAAAGTAATACTTACACAATTTCTGTCCTTCCAGGTACTGCTCTCTGTAGCACAGCCTAAATTTCTTCAGTCTTATCTCCCAGATAAATAGATTTGATAACATGGCTTATTCTTGAGTTTGTTGTACATACCAAATGCTGGTGTGGGTACTTCGCCCTGGAGTTTGATTGAACAGGTCAAGGAGCAGTTACTGTTATGTCTCCTCTTTTCAGTGGCATTACTTATCCTTAGAGAACCTCAATTGAATGCCATGCCTTTCTTAGAGATATGATCAGATAGGAAGACTAAACTCTTGGAGAAAAGGAAAATCCTAGAGGAGTAAGATCTAGTGGTCAAGGAATATCAGCTTTGATTCAAACCATGAATTGACAGAAATAAGGAGAGAGATGTAATAAAAAATATTTTATAACATCTTGTCAATTCAATGAGGATGTTCATTTATGGAAGATACTAATCATCACTCAATCATCTTCTCACCACCTACTACTCTAAACCATTAATTTTAAATTAATTTTAATATCACTGTCATTGAATTTTAATATCACTCTGTTTTCTGATCCCTTTGGCCTTGATGAAAAACCCAGGGCCTCTTACTCTACAACTCTAGCAATGAAGAAAGATGCTGAGGTGGTTGTATTATCCTTCACCCCATCTGTCCTATATCATCAGAACAGGTCTGTTATAATTCAAATCTACTTCTTCTCAACTAACCTCAATTATATTAATAGTTCTAGGATCACAGGCTCCCAGGAGCCAAGAAAGTGGCCCACGTGTGCATGGATTCCCTGTGGAGCCTAAGATATACCAGAGTTGAG
The DNA here is from genome assembly GCF_029407905.1 of Bubalus kerabau. Classification (NCBI taxonomy): domain Eukaryota; kingdom Metazoa; phylum Chordata; class Mammalia; order Artiodactyla; family Bovidae; genus Bubalus; species Bubalus kerabau. The sequence goes on from NC_073638.1 coordinate 49,431,494, forward strand.
CTTCTTGAGCAGGGGATCAGGTTATTCTCACACAACTTTCACAAGAGCCAGGAAGATAGGAATAAACAGATAATTTTTTCAGTGGATTATGTCTCACTGTATAATTTCATTAGGGATATATTGACTGGTCACAAATACTTAAAGATATGCTTGTTTCACAAAATTCTTTCAAATTTTTGGCAACATTGGCTTTATGTAATAATTTATGACTTATCTGAATACATGTAATTCCTAATTTCCTCTGAGAAAATATAATGGAACAGAGATCTTTCTTTAAAGAAATGATAGAGTTTTCAAAATTGTAATTATAATGTACACAAAATATGTCATTGAATTTTGTTACGTAGTTTACTTAACCATTCTCCAGTTCCTGAATATATGTATTATTTTATTGTTTTACTAACTAGGAAAAATTATCAAGATTAATTCTTCATGTAGTATGATAGAAATAATAAAAAATTCACAAAACCATGTGCATCTACTGCTCTGAACATTGCTGTAAAAACAAACTATGATCTCTAGCTCCATTATCATACATATGGAAATTTTTCACATTCTTGAATTTATTCATAAAAACAACTATTTTAGTCATCAAATCAACTCTTTTATATGCACTAGGACATAGTAATAGTCTAGAGACTAGAAGTGTAATAAAGCAGACAAGGTTCTTCATTTTAGGAATATTTGGTGTAGTGGTTAAAATCAACAATAAACAAATAAGGGAACATAATATTTAAGGAAATAAAAAGTTCTTTTCCAACATGAATTTGCAGTCTAGAAAGCTTAGAATTTTTATCTTGAGTTTGATAGCAGTTAATTTCTTTAACATTGAAGTTTTTAAAAAATCTATCTTCTTTTCTATACCATGTGTCCTATAAATTTGGATTTTTTGTGTTTCCTTAATTCTAGTAATTATTACTCATTTTTAAAGTGTTTTCTCCTCTCATTTATTATTTACCTTCTACATTTCCTGATATATGTGTTTTTGGCTATTCTAGTTCACTCCTCCAACTATTCAGATTTTTCCATTTTCTGATGATTATTAATTAGCAATATCATAATTATTTTATGATCTGTTACCTGACAGTTTTTAGGGGTGTGTGTTTGAAAGTAAAATTGTATTTTTATGTGCAGTTTCATAAATAGTGACTGGATCAGTTCTACTAATTGTCTTTTTTCTTCCCAAATACTCTTTAGAATCCTATCAGAATTAAGTTTCCTATGGCCACCATAGTAAGTTACCACAGATTTAATGGCTTAAAACAACATGAACTTTTTATTTAATTCTGTATGTTAGAAATTCAACACATATGTCACTGGGCTAAAGGTTTCATTCTTTCCCAGAGGTTTTAGGATAGAATCAATTTTACTGACTTTCCAGCTTTTAGAGGCTGCTCCTAATCCTTGGCTCAGAGTCTCCTTGTATCTTCAAGGCTGACAATGGATAATTAAGTTTTTATCACCATGTATCACTAAAACAGTGATTTCTCTGCTGCTTCCCACTTCCACTTTTAAGGACCCTTATGATTACATGGGACCTGCCTAGATAAGCTAGAGCATTCGCTATATTTTAAGATCAGGTGATCATTAGACATCAGTAACTTAAATACCCCTTTACCATGTGAAGTAACATTAAGTTCCTAGGACTTGGATGTGCATATATTCTATTATGCACTATTATAAGCCACTATTCTCCCTGCTAAAGGGGTTGCCTTTATTTTTTAAAAGTGTGTTTATGTTTTGTCTCAAGTATAGATTTCAAATATATATGTATCAGTTCAGTTCAGTTCAGCCACTCAGTCATGTTTGACTCTTTGCGACCCCATGAATCGCAGCACGCCAGGCCTCCCTGTCCATCACCAACTCCCGGAGTGCACTCAGACTCACGTCCATCGAGTCAGTGATGCCATCCAGCCATCTCATCCTCTGTCTTCCCCTTCTCCTCCTGCCCCCAATCCCTCCCAGCATCAGAGTCTTTTCCAATGAGTCAACTCTTCGCATGGGGTGGCCAAAGTACTGGAGTTTCAGCTTTAGCATCATTTCTTCCAAAGAAATCCCAAGGCTGATCTCCTTCAGAATGAACTGGTTAGATCTCCTTGCAGTCCAAGGGACTCTCAAGAGTCTTCTCCAACACCACAGTTCAAAAGCATCAATTCTTTGGTGCTCAGCTCTTTTCACAGTCCAACTCTCACATCCATACATGACCAGTGGAAAAACCATAGCCTTGACTAGATGGACCTTTGTTGGCAAAGTAATGTCTCTGCTTTTCAATATGCTATCTAGGTTGGTCATAACTTTCCTTCCAAGGAGTAAGTGTCTTTTAATTTCATGGCTGCAGTCACCATCTGCAGTGATTATGTATTAATAATTGATATATATATAGTATAATATATATAGTATATATAGTATATTATAAGTCGGAGAAGGCAATGGCACTCCACTCCAGTACTCTTTTTTTTTTTTTTTTTCCCACTCCAGTACTCTTGCCTAGAAAATCTCATGGATGGAGGAGCCTGGTAGGCTGCAGTCCATGGGGTCGCTAAGAGTCAGACATGACTGAGTGACTTCACTTTCATTTTTTCACTTTCATGCATTGGAGAAGGAAATGGCAACCCACTCCAGTGTTCTTGCCTGGAGAATCCCAGGGGCAGCAGACCCTGGTGGGCTGACATCTATGGGGTCACACAGAGTCGGACAGGACTGAAGTGACTCAGCAGTATATTATATGTAATATATAATGTTACTTGTATATTATATAAATATGTATATTACTTATATATATCTTTAAGTAATTATACTTAATATAGTATATTGTATATAATTGTATATTGTATACAAATTGTATACAAATATATTGTATAATTGTAACTAGTTATGGGCTTCCCAGGTGGTGCTAGTGGTAAAGAACTTGCCTGCCAATGCAGGAGACTTAGGAGATCTGGGTTTGATCCCTGAGTCGGGACGATCCCCTGGAGTGGGGCATGGCAACCCACTCCAGTATTCTTGCCTGGCGAATCCCATGGACAGAGGAGCCTGGTGGACTACAGTCCATATATGTATTGATTAATAATTATAGTATATAGAGAACCCCAGGGACGGGGGAAACTGGTGGGCTGCTGTCTGTGGGGTCACACAGAGTCGGACATGACTGAAGTGACTTAGCAGCAGTCCGACTCTGTGCAGCCCCATAGACAGCAGCCCACTAGGCTCCTCTGTCCCTGGGATTCTCCAGGCAAGAACACTGGAGTGGGTTGCCACTTCCTTCTCCAATGCATGAAAGTGAAAAGTGAAAGTGAAGTCACTCAGTCGTGTCTGACTCTGTGACCCCATGCAGGCTCCTCCGTCCATGGGATTTTCCAGACAAGAGTACTGGAGTGGGTTGCTATTGCCTTCTCCAACACCTAATTATATATATATATATATAATTATAACTAATTAATTTATGTATATTTGTTTTGTTTCAAAAAGATTCAAATATATGTTTATTTTAGTATCCATTTGACAGAAAATTACTAGTAAACATATATTTATACCACTAAAATGTTTAAGAAGTTAAGTGTTAGGTAATGATACATAATGCTTATAAAAAAGAACATTTTGTCTTCAATTATAATTATCTTTCTTCAATTATACAATTTTCATTTGAAATTTAAGCAATATTCCAGTTTCTTCCTGAATATTTAAATCTTACTTTCTATTTTCTTGAACATGTTTCTTCACAGTTATTTTAAAGCCTATCTAAAAATTATATTTTTGAATCCTCTATGTTTATTCTAGTATTATTATTTTTTAATATTAGTCTTATGTTACATATCTGTGTTTCCTTTTCTGCTTGGTTATGCTATAGCTAAATATTTTCTATAAAATTAAACTACAAATAATTTAAGCCTAGGATAATGACATGTAATATTACACAAGTTTACAGGATTTGTATGCACTTCTGGCAGACGGTTATTGGCACTGGTAATCTCATATCTCTTTAATAAAATCATAATTTGAGGTTACTGACATCTATTTTAGTCCCTCTAAGAACATATCTATTTGTAATTCACCCGTCCATCTAGGGAAGATCCCATATAGGCCGGGTGTTAGAAGCCACCCAGCTCTAATATCTATTTTAGTTCTGTAGTCCCTTTATTTTATTGTGTAGTCTTACTATTCTTAGTTCTTTTATTCCACTAAGGAGTTTTTAGTTGGAACCCTTCAACCTCCCATTGTGTATCTAAATTCAGCAGCCATCAGAGGTAGAGTCAGAGTTTCCTTGCATTTGTCCACTTGTGCCTCCCTTAGGCTTTCTCTGTTCCTGTGGAAATTCCCACTGTCTCATCCTGAACAACATCCATCCCTTAGGCTCACAGGCCCTTACTCTTTAACGTATCATTAGTGGCTCTGATTCCCTCAGGCTTTCAGGGACCCCATATAACCAGGAAAAATGAAAAGCTTCTTTCATCACAGATGTATAAGTGGAAATGTTCTATACTCCTTAGAAAACACTGTCTCCAACTTGAGCACTTTAAATATGGGCAAAAAACCAAAGCAGTGAAAGTTGTTTAAATGAAGAATAAACAGAAGTGGCCAACAGACAGGAGTAAGTCTGTTATGGGGCAGAAGGGCAAAGCTGGAAGGCAAAACAGCTATCACTTTGCTGATGGAAAGAAGCAGATAACTGTGGCTCAGGGAAAGAGATTGGTTATGGGTAGTTGGAGACAGGGAATTTGAGGTGAAAAAGTAATGAATTTTGTAGGAAAAAAATTGTATAACGTGATGCAATAATGTGAGATGAGATGTGTTTGGGTATTTTAGATAAGCAGAAGAGCTCATTTGAATACAGTCCTGAGAAAGGGCCTTGGGTTATTTTATACAAAAAGAAAGAAGGAAAGATTATAATTTGGGAATGAGAGTGGAAATGAGGTCATAACTAGTAAATGGTGTAAGAGGCAATCTAGGGGATTTGAGCATGAGAGCACATAATGAGCTGAATGGAGAACCTGGCCAAAATCACATGTATAATCCACCTCCCTTTTTCTATACACAAGGAAGAAGGATCTTATAAATAATGACAATGGCTTCCCTTTTCTTCAGAGATAAGGACGCAGCAATTAACACATTTTAAATACAGAAATGAACTGACTTGCCTGTGTCTTTAAGAATTCATGGCTCTAAGGAAAAATGATTTGAGGGAATGACATAAGAATGGAAGAAATGAGATTAGTTAAGTGGCCAATAAAATAGAAGAGGAATGCTGAGGTAAGCAACAGAAGTGAATAGGTTAAAGTACTCTGGACCTTGAAATGAGAGGAGAGAGGACATGGATTTTAATAACCAAGGACAAAGCCTAGTTTTTACATTTGATCAATTGTGTAGCATGAGTTACATTTACTACTATGGAAATATTAAGGCTATTGCCAAGAGTTCCTTCTTGGCCATGTGATTTTTCTTGTGTCTTTTAGACATAAAACAGAGACATCTGATAGACTATTTGATATAACTCTGGAGATCAGTAGAGAGTTAAGAATAGAGATGTGTGGTGAAGTTACCAGTGGGTAGTTTTTAAAAGCAATTACTGAATAGAATATTTTAGGAAAAAGTGTAGCTATATATTAGAAATAAAAACAGAAGGAACACCTGGGGTACTTTTAGTATTTAGAAATCTGGCACTGGAGTAGGAACCAATGAAGTTTTAAAGAAATAAAATAGATCAATTAGTAGGGTTCAGTTCAGTTCATTTCAGTCACTCAGTCATGTCTGACTGTGACCCCATGAATCGCAGCACGCCAGGCCTCCCTGTCCATCACCAACTCCCAGAGTTCACTCAGACTCACATCCATCCAGTCAGTGATGCCATCCAGCCATCTCATCCTCTGTGGTTCCCTTCTCCTCCTGCCCCCAATCCCTCCCAGCATCAGAGTCTTTTCCTAGAGTAAACTCTTCACATGAGGTGGCCAAAGTACTGGAGTTTCAGCTTTACCATCATTCCTTCCAAAGAACACCCAGGATTTTTTGTAGGGTAAGAGGAAATAAAGCAAGCATGTTTTCAAAAATAATATATACGTAAAATATTTTCAGAGGAGAACATGGTCAACAGTTTTGCATACTGCTGAGAGTTATAATGAGAAGAGGGACATTTTTTGGATTTGGTGACTAGGGATTATTGATTAATTTGACTAGAACTGTTGCATTTGGGGAGGATTTTGGGCAGGATGCTAGAGTAATGAGAGTGTATATTTTGTAGACCACAACTTCATAAGGTAGCATTCTTGTTGCAGTTCAGTTCAGAACATTTCAGTCACTCATTTGTGTCTGACTCTTGCGACCCCATGGAGTGCAGCATGCCAGGCTTCCCTGTCCAACAACAACTCCCAGAACTTGCTCGAACTCATGTCCATTGAGTTGAAGATGCCATCCAACCATCTCATCCTCTGCTGTCAACTTCTCCTGCCGCCTTCAGTCTTTCCCAGCATCAGAGTCTGATCCAGTGAGTCTGTTCTTTACATCAGGTGGCCAAAGTATTGGAGTTTCAACTTTGGCTTCAGTTCATCCAATGAATATTCATGACTGTTTCCTTTAGGATAGACTGGTTGAATCTCCTTGCAGTTCAAAGGATTCTCAAGAGTCTTCTCCAATACCACAGTTCAAAAGTATTAATTCTTTGGCACTCAGCATTCTTTATAGTCCAACTCTCACAGCCATACATGACTACTGGAAAAACCATACCTTTGACTAGACAGACCTTTGTTGGCAAATTAATGCCTCTGTTTTTAAATATGCTTTCTAGGTTGGTCATAGTTTTTCTTCCAAGGAGCAAGTGTCTTTTAATTTCATGGCTGCAGTCACCATCTACAGTGATTTTGGAGCCCCCCAAAATAAAGTCTGACACTGTTTCCACTGTTTCCCCATCTATTTGCCATGAAGTGATGGGACTGGATGCCATGATCTTAGTTTTCTGAATTTTGAGTTTTAAGCCAACTTTTCACTCTTCTCTTTCACTTTCATCAAGAGGCTCTTTAGTTCTTAAATTTCTGCCATAGGGGTGGTGTCATCTTCCTATCTGAGGTTATTGATATTTCTCCTGGCAATCTTGATTCCAGCTTGTGCTTCATCCAGCCTGGCATTTCGCATGATGTACTCTGAATATAAGTTAAATAAGAAGGGTGACAATATCCAGCCTTGTCATACTCCTTTCCTGATCTGGAACCAGTCTGTTGTTCCATGTTCAGTTCTAATTGTTGCTTCTTGACCTGCATACAGATTTCTGAGGATGCAGGTAAGGTGGTCTGGTATTCCTATCTCTTTAAGAATTTTCCACAGTTTTTTGTGATCCACACAGTCAAAGGCTTTGGCATAGTCAATAAAGCAGAAATTGATGTTTTTCTGTAACTCTCTTGCTTTCTTGATGATCCAACGAATGTTGGCAATTTGATCTGTGGTTCCTCTGCCTTTTATAAATCCAGCTTGAACATCTGGAAGTTCATGGTTCATATACTGTTGAAGCCTGGCTTGGAGAATTTTGAGCATTATTTTGTTAGTGTGTGAGATGAATGCAATTGTGCAGTAATTTGAGCATTCTTTGGCATTGCCTTTCTTTGGGATTGGAATGAAAACTGACCTTTCCCAGTCCTATGGCCACTGCTGAGTTTTCCAAATTTTCTGGAATATTGATTGTAGCATTTTCACAGCATCATTTTTCAGGATTTGAAATAGCTCAACTGGAATTCCATCACCTCCACTAGCTTTGTTTGTAGCGATGCCTCCTAAGGCCCATCTGACTTCACATTCCAGGATGTCTGGCTTTAGGTGAGTGATGACACCATCATGGTTATCTGGGTCATGAGGATCTTTTTTGTATAGTTCTTCTGTGTATTCTTGCCACCTCCTCTTAATATCTTCTGCTTCTGTTAGGTCCATACCCTTTCTGTCCTTTATTGTGTCCATCTTTGCATGAAACTTCTTGGTATCTCTCATTTTCTTGAAGAGATCTCTAGTCTTTCCCATTCTATTGTTTTCCTCTCTTTCTTTGCATTGATCATTGAGGAAGGCTTTTTTTTTATCCCTCCTTGCTATTCTTTGGAACTTTGCATTCAGATGCTTATATCTTTCCTTTTCTCCTTTGCCTTTAGCATATCTTCTTTTCTCAGCTATTTGTAAGGCCTCCTCAGACAACCAGTTAGCCTTTATGCATGTATTTTTCTTGGGGATGGTCTTGACTACTGCCTCCGTGTACAAGTGTCACGAACCTCCATCATAGTTCTTCAGGCACTCTGTCTATCAGATCTAATCCTTTGAATCTATTTCTCACTTCCATTGTATAACCATAGGATATTTGATTTAGATCATACCTGAATGATCTAGTGGTTTTCCCTACTTTCTTCAATTTAAGTCTGAATTTGGCAATAAGGAGTTCATGATCTGAGCCACAGTCAGCTCCCATTCTTGTGCTGACTGTATAGAGCTTCTCCATCTTTGGCTGCAAAGAATATAATCAGTCTGATTTCTGTTTTGCCATTCTCTGTCCAGTAAAAGTTCTTTGTTTTAAGGCTTATCTCTCTCAGTTTTCTTCTAAGCCATTGTTTTGTTAAAACTCTAAAGGAAAGTGAGAAGACTGTGCATTTTCAAGTAAAACTTGGAAGCAATTGCAGAAAAAGATAAGTAATTCCCAGGATTACTCAGGGAAACCTGGCAAAAATATCCTGCAGTCTAAGGAGGAAGGGCCTTTTAAAAGGTGGCAAGAATACACACTTCCTAGTGTGCTATGGAAGGTCATTATAGGACAGAACTAGGGCTACTTTCTGAACATAGAGTTAAAATATTTTAGTAACGTTTTAGAATCAGGGGCTTGGATACTAAACAAAATTGGTCTTTAGTTTGATCAATGGTATTTCTGAACCTCAGGTTACTCATATATAACCAAGTCTCTGTTGATCTCATATTCCAAGGTTCAAATATGATAATAAATATATAAATAATTTTGAGTCTAAAAGTACTCTTATTTATTAGAATGTGATTGTGACTCATGAATACTTTTAAGGAATTGGATAATAACATCTGTTTTACCTTTTCTATGAGGAGATCTCCATTAATAGCCAACTTACTCTTATGAAAGAAAGATTGAATCATGAGGGAAAATGAGCAAAGTAGCAGGAAAAAAAAAAAAAAAAGCAGGACACTAGATTATTGCCATTATAGTGGACCATGGGATCACAGCCTGAGGGTGGGTTAACTTCATTCTAATATCTTAGGGATCATGAGGCTGTGATGGCTGATGTTTTCCTTGCTGTCAGAGATGTCTGAAGACTGTGTTCACAGATGGCAACAGTAGAAAACTAGTTGGGACTCCACTGACAATTGAGGGGAGGCTCCAGGATTAACAAAACTGACATAGTTCACAAATCAATTATATCCATGGAACAAATGATAAAAATTTACTTAAAACTCTTGCCTTAATGCAGGGTAGGTACACATAAATAAGCCTTGGTGGAGAATATGAAAGAGAAACCGAACTCCAAATCCCTGAGACTGTGTCAATTAGGTAGGCACTTATTTACCCTTAGATGCTTAGGGACTTCTGGTTCACATTTAAGTCAGTTTGAGGGCTGATTTATGTACCTCTCTAATTGATAACCATACTTGCTGCATATGCAGTGTTTTTTTTTTTTTTTTGAAATATCAATTTTATATCCTATATGACTTGATTAGTCTTGTGTGATTTTTTCCATTGGATAAAACAAACTTTATTCATTTTTTGCCTAAGTTTTTTCTGACATTCATTCTAAAATGCCTCCACCAAGTGTCCTTGTCAGAGTGAAATGAATGCTAAATGAATGCTTAACATAGAGAGGTCAGGGTCTGGGAAAATATTCTTACTTTACATCACAATCAAAAATAAAGGTAAATGATACAACTGAAAGTGAATAAAAATAAACTAACCTATGGCAATAATAGTAGAAACTGGAGGAGACTATATTATACACTTAGGAGAGGAAAGGGCATTCTATGAAACATTCAAAATCCAGAATCAGCAGCCTAAAAGATTGACAGATAACAGTATAATAACCACATATCATTTTAAGAATTAAACAGTAATATATTAACATGTTTCAAAGTAATTTCCAAATCTGTATGAATAATGCCCCTACAAAGCAAGCATTAAGAAAAAAACCTAGTGTAAAAACATGACCTGCTATCTTCTCAATGTTGTATGTTTTTCTTCCTTTTAGGAGTTCATATTCTAATGGTAGAAAAATGACTTCTTGGAACAATATAACGACAGGCACTAATTCCAGTATTGGACAGGCACCTTCATTCTACCTCTCTGGGATTCCTGGCTGCGAGGATGTTCAACACTTTATTTCCATCCCCTTTTGTGTGTTCTATCTGATTGGAATAGTGGGCAACTGTACAGTTCTTCACATCATCCACACTGACAAGAGTCTCCATGAGCCCATGTACTACTTCCTGGCCATGCTGTCCCTCACGGACATGGGCATGTCCATCTCCACCCTGCCCACAGTACTGAGAACCTTCTGGTTTGATGCTAAGGAGATTGAGATGAATACTTGTGTAGCTCAGATGTATTTTATTCACACTTTTTCTCTAATGGAATCAGCTGTGCTCTTAGCCATGGCTTTTGACCGCTATGTTGCCATCTGCGATCCTTTGAGGTATTCCAGCAAACTTACCCCACAACGCATTGTCTACATAGGGGTCTTCATCGTAATCAGATGCTCCACTGTCCTCCCTGTTGTTCTTGTTCGTATCCCCACATTTTCTTTCTGTCACTCCCATGTTCTCTCCCACTCCTTCTGCTTACATCAAGATGTCATCCAATTGGCCTGTTCTGACATCTCATTCAATGTTTTGTATGGCTTGTTTGTTGCTGCATTTTATTGGGGTGTAGATTCTCTAGGAATCTTTTTATCTTATACTCTCATCCTCCACTCTGTGTTGCACATTGCATCCTGGGGAGGGAAACTCAAAGCCTTCAGTACATGTGTCTCCCATATTTGTGCTGTGCTCATTCTATATGTGCCAATGATAGGGTTGTCCTTAGTGCATCGTTTTGCAAAACATTCCTCTCCCATTATTCATATTACCATGGCAGATATTTACCTGTTAGTTCCACCAGTTCTCAACCCAATTATTTATAGCATCAAGACAAAGCAGATTCGCCAAGGCTTCCTAGGGATATTATTATCCAAAAGGATAGGGCTTGCTCACACTTAAATTCTTTGATATTTCAACTTTTGCATCCATCACCTTCATCCTAAAGATTAACCTGTTAGAAATTCTTGGACACATTTGGTATATAATAATTCCATGATAGTTCACAAATTCCACATGTCACTTCAAGAAAAACATTTCAGTTTCTATCATTATTTCCTAGCTTTAAATCATCTCAAAACCCTTGTGTCAGGAGAAGTAGTAAGAGAGAATAATTTCATTCAAATATTTTACGGAGATATTTTCCATTCAAGTTTGAAGGGAAGTACAATTTTCTATGTTATAACTAAAATAGAGAAATTCCCTGAACAACTCAATGGTAAAAGACATAATACACAGCAGAATTTATGTTGATAATTCATTACATTTTCTTTCCATTATGTCAAAGTAGACTTCACACTCCATATTTTGAGTCAAATTGTAAGCAAGTGGATGTTTAAATTTAGAGATGACATAAATGAAACTATTGCATTTCTTTATTTCCTTTACTTCTATTGAAATGATTGTCATAAAAAAATCTGGGTGATGAATAAAGTTAGTTTTTGTTGTTGTTGTTGTTCTTCAATGGAGAAAACTAGAAGAGAAATCCAAACTTCACAATAGAAGGGATCTGTATTCATGAAATGTAGTGAAAACATCAAAATCTCTTGATCAGTGTACACTCCTATTAGGTGTAATATCTCATGTTCAGAACTTTAAATAAAAATAGAGCAAGAGAGAACCCTTCCCCCCATCACCATAAACTGTAATCGTCTGAGGATCTTGCTGTCTTACACAATTTCCTAGGATATAAGAGGAAACAAGTTTTCAACACCCAAGATTAAAGTACATATTCTAGTGGGAAAATAGAAATGGATCTAAGATAGTTAGAAAGAGGGCTCAAAGAGAACACATTTGTTTTGTACAAATACTATTTTAAATCACCCTCAAAGACTTCCCTTGGTTAAATAAAGGGAAGCTGAAAAACATAATAAACACATTTTTTAAGGATTATTTCTAGATACTCTGAAAAGAATACATAAGATAATTTTAAAAATTAAAAGTATTAGGAATCATAGTTTTAAAAATTCGTTTAGAAAGTAAACCAGTTCAGGGAATAGAATAAAAATAAAAATAGAAAACAAACTCTGCAGTTCCATGTGAATTGAAAACAAAAAAAAATCTGTGAAAATTATGTTAACATTAAATCAGATATGAATGTAGATTTTATAGCAAAGGGATCCACTGAACTGCGTTCAACTGTGTTGAAAAACTAAATATGCAAAGATTTACCTGATGCTTTTTCTCTTACACTTGAGAAACTGATATTTCTGAGGTGAATCCCCCATTCTAGGAGAAAAAAGACTTTTTCATTTGATTAACCAAAAAATGAACATCAGGCTTCCTGTAAAAAATGGGAAAAAATTACACATATTAGAACTTCAACATGTATTAAGTTGGCCAATAGTGATAGTGATGGTGATAAACACAAAGACAGAGATAGAAAGTAACAGAGGTACACATATGTATATGAGGTAGACACCTCTCCTTTGTCTTAATTAAGGTTCTGTCAGGAAAAAATAAAATTGTTCTCAAACTGGATAATATGAAGACTTTGATACAGGCATCAGGGGTCATCAAAAATATGTGGACAAGATTTGGTAAAACCAAGAAATATTTTTATACATATTTTATAAATATATCATTGACGTAGATAGTACTACAGAAGGGAATTTGATGCCAACGTTAGTCCTGAAGTGGCAAGGGAACAAAACTTTTTACCAGAACATGGGAAGGACAGAATGTGGAGAAGGACACCCAGCATGAGCTTTCCCTTTCTGTAGAAAGATGCAGCCACCATGAGGAAGCCACGGTGAGGGTTGTTGGGGAGTCAAAGGGGTAAATGTTCCAACTGTATCTTGCTTCCTGCATTTCCATTAGCGATCAAGTCAAACCAGAAGTCAGAGAGCAAAGGGACCTGTTGATTCAGCTCACTGTGGTCAAGACAGAGCAGAGCAGATCTGGAAAACAGCCTAAGGATGCCCTCTGGCAAGCAGTCTGCCTTTCATTATTTGTATCTGCTCTCAAATACACACATATAGTTCAGGCTTTTGGTCTCTGTAGTGCTTTATCTTGTAGCTGTAAATGTGAATATTTGTAAATCATTTTCTTGCCATTAGAGTGAATCATTCAAAATTGAGCTTATGATCTTGGTTGTCAAAGAATTTAGCAGTGAGAGATGAAATTGCTTTTTTTAAAAATTTTGTTCCTATGTTTTTTACATGAGAAAGATACAGACCATATAGTAAAGGAGTATGGTTTCACTGACTAATAACAATTCTCTGAATCTGAGATCTTTGAACATATCCAACTTGGATGATGTCAAAGTGATTTAAATTGTGCTCAGTTGTTCAGTTGTGTCTGACTGTTTGCGACTCCATGAACTTTAGCCCACCCACCCAGGCTCCTCTGTCCATGGGATTTTCCAGACAATAATACTGTAGTGGGTTGCCATTTCCTTCTCCAATGATTTAAGTTAATATTACAAAAAGCTAAGTGTAAGGATATTTCTGAGGCATCCCATGCCAGTGAAGGAAGTAAGTTCAAATCATTTCTCTGGTAATTTCACAACAAGACATTGGAAGATGGAAGTGTGAAGATTTTTCTAGTGGTGGGATAGAAATAGCCTCTTATTTTCATGGACTGTTATTGGATGGTAAATTTATTTTAATAACTGAGTAAATATTATTTATGAGAACTATTACTTCTGTTGTAGTAATTACTTATATTTTTCAACTCCTGAAAGAGCTAATTGTCAATTAGTATCTTAAATATAACAGTAGAGGAAGATTAGCAAGCTATGACATGTGTAATCAGCAATATCTTACTTGAGTGAGATGATAGATTTGTTAAGATTTAAATTAGTATTACAAGGTTCAAAACCAGAGTCAAAAAAATTAACATTAAAACACATTTTTAAAAGAAATTCCTGTACTAAACAGTTAGAAATCAATATTTTTAAGACAGTTTTATTCACCCTGAGAGGAGATGTCTTATCATTCAGTAGTCCACATGCCAACTCTGCTATATAGCTTAATCACCAGTAGATGTTTAGAAGTCAAAATTGTTGACAGACATGTGGCCCTTCATTCATTGAATGAAACCATGTATACATAATCAAATCAAATTTATACAATCCCTTTCATCAGTAAAAGCTATGGCACAGAGAATCACACTTAGCATTATTGCTTATGATCTTTAAAATGGGTTTCTTTTTTCATTGTGGTTTTAAGGTTACAGCAAATTTGAGTGAAAGCTACAGAGATTTCCCATATACTCTTTATTACAATAGTTTTGAAGGAAGCAATTCACATAAGTAAGTTTCATTTTTATCTAGTATGTAGTAACAGTACCAACTTGGAGCCATTCCCACCTCTATGTCCTGAATAAGTTGTTCTCCTTGGCTACACCATAGCTAACAACCTTTACTACTCTACCATATTCTGGATACAAGTTAGTATTTCATCTCATGTTGCACTACCTACTTTGTTCTGGACATTGAAGTGATAAATACTTGAGACTCTCTGTAGCCTTCTTGCCTTTGAATTTCCAAACTTCAATATCTGGAATGATAAAGGGAGGGTTGGGGGAAGGGCTATAAACTAAAATAGTGACAGTGACGGTTACAGGCACAGTCTTGCATTTCTCATGGAGACTCATATCTCTAAGGATTAGAGGAAGACTTATTAACTCATGCATTTTGCTTTGAGAATTAAAACAATCTCTCATGCAAAGAGGAACTATTCTACCAAGTAGGTAAGGACTGGTAAGTAAGAGTGGGAAGTAATAGAAAAACACAAAGTGGGGCTTGAGAGACAAGAGAGAGAAGGGCAGACACCCAAAGTGTGAGAAGAAACACCAAGGGAATGGTTCAAGAAGGAAAAGATTCTTAGTATTAGAGGATATCCTTTCTCCAAATATCCTTATTATTCATACCCTGTGCAAAACATTCAAGCCAGACTCAGAGTTTTCAGATAGGACTTGCCTAATATACCCTAGACTTGCATGACATGTGGTCTGCTTTCTGTTGGTGGACATGATTGCTTACACAGGGTGAAGGACTATTATCAAACATAACAAAGAGGAATTCCAGAATATGAGTGGGATTACACCAGATAACCTTTGAGGTTCCTTCTAATCCTAATTACCAGTTATTTTTAATATGAAATTAATTATTGTCTAAATTCGCATTAAGACCTTCAGATTTCTGAGTTTATAAACTAAACTCCACAAAATCCATCCTCCTCTGGAGATTTGGAAGATACCACAAGGCAATGTGAATGCATTTAAAATTGTAAGATCAGGAACAATAGGAATTGGATTATCAAAATGAACAGGTGCTACCTAAAAAGGGGGTTGTGAAATAACAGACCAGATTCTAGTGAATATGGAATATAATGGATATTTATGTTGTGGTAATTTCAGAATGCTAATATCTCAAATTCCTAATTCACTGAAGTTCCAAAGATCTCATGCTTACTCTTGATGAGACTTCTCATTCTATCCTGGACTCAGTTTTTGTTGTTGCTTTTTTCAAATCTGGCACTGAATACAATGAGAAGTGAATATGTTGTGTCATAATGATCAGAGGAGTTTCTGGATAGAAAAAAAATGATTAAGAAGCAATTCATATCTCTGGCTATACTGAAATTTACTGGATGAAAAGGAAATGAAACTGATACAATTCACTTTCTACTTCTCAGGCCACCTAAGTCACTTGTGAGATGGTTGTTCATGATGGTTTCCTCTAAAGGAGGATACTTCATAGTCTCCCCATATATTCCTCCTCCCATTATACTTTAAACAATTCTTGTTGGTGTTACTGTTGTCATCATCATTGTTGTCATTATCATCATCATCCAGAAGGCTCTTTGCTAAGTATTTTACACACAATATATCTTTTACCTTAGCACATCCTTTCAAATTGTTACTTTCTTCAGTTCAGAGAGGAGGCAGTTTTGGTACAGAGAGAAGAAAAGGTGATTTGGTCAAAATTAAACGGAGCACAACATTGAAACCAGAATACAGCTTAAGTTAAAGTGACTGCAGAAGGAGAGAAATAGATTCTAAATAAGGAAGATGTTGAATGACTGTCTCCTTAAAATCTCAGTGAAGAGTCAGTAAGACGACAAAAGATGTACTCTAGATCAGGTATCTTCCCAGTTTTCAATGAAACTTCATGTTTACTCCTTTTTGATTCAAAGAAACCTTGTGAAATCATAAAAAGTTTCTAAATCGAGTGAGCAATGAAATGAAAACCAGATTTCTAAATTTGGATTATGGTGTAGAAATTGGAAAAGAATCAACAAAAGAAGGGATAATATTGGAAAATCTGGGCATTAAAGGTAATAATTAGTGCAAGTGTAGACAGGAAGATAAAGTAGATAGGAATTTGGGGAGTTAAATTGCAGGGTTGTAAGAGGTATCAGTTCATACTGTGTGTGTGTGTAGAACTTAATTGTAATAAGAGTTAAAAAGCCTGAAATTGTTTCTGTAGTATACATATTTGGTGTCTTGCTTATGAATCTTTCATTTCCTAGAAAGTTATTAAACATCCAAGGCAATAATCTTTTGCAGTCAGGGTTTCTTTACATGTAACTAGAGGAGACTGCAGTCTTTCCAGGTGACTCAGTGGTAAAGCATCCTCCTACCAATGCAGGAGACACAGGTTCGATCCCTAGGTCAGGAAATTCCCCTGAAGTGGAACACAGCAACCCATTCCAGTAATCTTGCCTGGAAAATCCCATGGACAGAGCCTGGTATGCTACAGTCCATGAAGTCACAAAAGAGTCGGACCTGACTTAGCAACTAAAATAACAACAGCAAGAGGAGACTGAGAGGATTTGATCTCCCTAAAGCCAAAGTAGACTTTTCAAGATAGCATGATGACAATTTATTAATTTACAGTTAGAGGCAATCTGCCCCATGGATTAGAATTTTGGTAAGCATGGATGCTTGTCAAGAGAAGGGCAAGTGATGGCTCATCTTCTTACTTCAGAGGCATTGCTATTGACTACAGAAGAAGTACTGGAATCTAATAGGTGAAAATATATTAACTCATTCATCCAAGTATAAAATATTTAGTGTAAAGATTAGGCACAGTAGGCTTTTTTAATTTTTTTTGTCATTCACTCTTTTTGTTATTTTGTTTTCTCTTGATTTTGCTATGAATCATGAATTTCTACTCGATCTTTCCCCAATCCCTATATATCTATTATTTTGCCTTTTTTTTTTTTTTTTTTTTGCAGATAGAGCCTCTCTCTAAATAATAAATCAGTTCCTAAACATAGTAGGAAGAAGGTTTGGACTCTTTAAATGCAGAGTCAGTCAATTCTTCTTTGCTTATATTATATAAAAAATTGTATATTTATACTTTTTAAAAATCATACATTATTCTGTCTATCCTAACTTATGTTTAGCTCTTGGGGATACTAGCCTGATACTAGATTGATATTAGAGTTGATTTTCACTGGGTACCAACCCTGTGGCATCACTTATATAGCCAGAGATAGGTCAGTAAGAGCAAAAACCATGCTGATCAATACTTACCTGAATTCTGTAATATGCTTTGCATGGTTTTCTAATATTACTGAAAAATCTATCAAGCTAAGACAGAAAAGCCATTTCATGTAAGTCACTGCCCAAGTCATTTTTTTTAAAGAAAAAGTTCTAACGTATGGCCAATGACTCTGGTTGAGGATCTTCCTGAAGAAAAGTATGAAAATAAAGATGTAGTCTAGAATGGGTTTTGTGTGTACTGTTCTGGGTAGTGTCTTTAGAAGGAGACTACCCATATTCATAGAACATGATAATACATTTGCATTTGAGAGGAAGAAGGGAAGATCCTTGTGGTTATAAAACTGGATGTTTTACTTAACGGACAACACTCAGCAAAGAAATTAAGAATGACAAAGCAAAACTATGAGGGTAAATCTAGGAGTGATTATAGGACAGACTGAAGTTTTGTTTTGTTTTTGTGACACAGGTGCTGATCTTATCATTTGTTCCCCCTCTGGAGTGTGATTGTGAATCTGGATTGTGGTTTAACAGTAAGCCCTATGGCAGCTGCAAACTCCAGCAATATCCTGGCCTCCACCTTCTATCTCACAGGTATCCCTGGATATGAGGAATTTCACCACTGGATTTCCATCCCATTCTGTCTCCTCTACCTTGTTGGAATCATGGGCAACTGTACTATCCTACATATTGTCCGGACAGACCTCAGGCTCCACGAGCCCATGTACTACTTCTTGGCCATGCTTTCTCTCACTGATATGGGCATGTCCTTGCCCACAATGATATCGCTCTTCAGGGTGCTGTGGTCCATATCCAGGGAGATCCAGTTCAACACTTGTGTAGTCCAAATGTTTTTCATTCACACTTTCTCCTTCACTGAATCATCTGTGCTCTTGGCCATGGCCCTTGACCGATATGTGGCCATCTGCCACCCACTAAGATATGCCACCATTCTCACTCCTACACTCATCACTAAAATTGGAATTGCAGCCCTGCTTAGAAGTGCCCTTCCTGTGATTCCAAATGTGGCCCGGCTGGCCTTCTTTCCCTTCTGCCATTCTCACGTCCTTTCTCATTCTTACTGTCTGCACCAGGATATGATCCGCCTTGCCTGTGCTGACACCAAGTTTAACATTATATATGGAATGGTTATGATCACTTTACTGTGGGGAATGGACTCTCTGGGTATTTTTGTGTCTTATGTTTTCATCCTTCACTCAGTATTAAACATTTCATCTCAGGAGGGAAGATTTAAGGCCCTCAACACATGTGCATCCCACATCTGTGCTGTCCTTATTCTTTATGTGCCTATGATTGGGCTCTCTATTGTCCATCGTTTTGCCAAACACTCATCCCCTCTCATCCACATCTTCATGGCTCATATCTACCTGCTAGTTCCACCTGTGCTCAACCCAATTATCTATAGTGTGAAGACAAAGCAGATCCGCCAAGGAATTCTCCGCCTGCTTTTCCCCCTAAAACTCAGTTCTTTTCTGATGTAGGTTTGTCTTCAACACAGTGATGACATGAATATTAAGTTTGTAAATATATAGTGATTTGTCTGCTCTCTATGTTGGCACCAGAGTTACCAATAAAAGATTACTTAAAAAAAAAAAAAGCTGAAATAGTTCTGACAGTACATTGTGAAAAATCCTAAAGGAGAGAGGTGGTGTCTACTGGATTTATAATAGACTGACTTAACATGAACTTCCTAAATTCCAAGTATGAATGTGTTGGAGCAGAGTGTGTTGGAAATCACTTCCATCTGTGGTTTCTCATTTGTAATCCTATCCTGATTCAGTGCTGATTGTCCATGAAGTTTTCCTTGTTTATTCTAAACCCATATTTCTTTGCTTCTTGATACACTATATTTGTCAGGGAATCTTATATTACCTTTCTCATTATATAAATGTGTTTGTAAATCTACTTATGCTAACTTTCTTAAAATGGAAAAAAAAACCTTACCTTGATGTAAGAGCATATTAGGTTTCAAAAAGGAAATTTTTGAACTTTTATGGTCCATCAGCATCATCTTTTAAAATTTTACTCACATGTTCTTTTCTTTCTGAGGACATTTAGTTTCATCAGGAATAGAAAGGGGCAACTTTCATAGTTTTATTTAATTTTTAGAATTACTCTTACTCTTTCAGAAAGCCAAACTCAGTGATTTTTTATGTCCCTGAGATAATGTCATGTGAAACCAGTGATTATTTAATCTACTGGATTAGATGTGTCTAATAATAATTTAGGATATAGTATTTAAACATAAAAAAATCTAACTCACTGAGATGTAGATACTTATAAGTTTATAGTAGTAGGAAACAGGTAATACAGATCTCAATTTTTATCTAGAACTCTTTTCAATGTATAAACTGTCTTCACATTTCTCTGAAATTATTGAATGCATAGCTGTGCACAGAGTTGTATTAACAAACTTGCAAATTTAATTGAAATGTCTTAGTTCAAATGTCTGTACTTACTGAAATAGAAGAAAGAAATGAAGCAGAAAATAAAACTTTAAGAATGCTTTGTAACTCCCAGGTTTTATATTGGTCTTAATGATAGGTAGTATATTTTCACAAATCTTATTCTGTAACTGTAGGAACTGTGTCTCAAGGACTTTGCTACCTGTGAAAATCAACATTATGTTTAGTGTAAAAGAGTCACTTAATAATTATTTAATGCATAAGTTATATAGAAGTGAATCAATCATTGAATAAAGACTGACTCATTTGGATTGGATTTTTTAAAAAACTTGGAGTGAAAAATTTGACCTCTCATGAACCCATATTTCCTATAATAAAACATATCTTACAAACTTTAAATTATGATTTCAGATGTCAGGCATATGGAATACACCTAGAATTTCCATTAGCTTATATCTTTTCCCTGGTTTAAATTCAGTTATGTCTGTTCCTATCCATGTTTATCCTATTTCTTAATTCTAATTATCCCTCTCCTTTAGCACATTCACCTTGTCTGAAACATCAACAAATAAAAATAAAGATATGTGAACATCAGACTTAGATAATATTCCCTATAGTAAATAAGTAAAATAAAATTAATATGAAAAATAAAAAATGAGAAATGTGAATGTTAATTCCAGATGTACAAGCAACATTTAAATATTTATATTCATCCTTCATATGATACCTTCAAATACAAAATGTATTTATAATATTTTAATATTTTTAATTTATTTTTAATTTTACATTTTTAAAAAGATATGCTGATCATATCTTTCCTAATGCTTCTGCTCCAAAAAATGAAACATTTTAAAGTTTTTCCTTAACATATATTCAAACCATTGCATCTTAAATTTTGCATTTCGCATGCCAGTAAAATTATTTTAAATGAACATCTACATAGATAATCTAAGTTTTTAATTTACAAAATATCACCCTCTATACTAACTCTTGGAGAAGGAAATGGCAACCCACTCCGATATTCTTGCCTGGAAAATCCCATGGACAGAAGAACGTGGCCGGCTACAGTTCATGGGGTCGCAAAGTGTCAGGTATGAATGAGTGACTGAGCACATTCTAACTCTTACAGTGTATCACTAGTTACATGATTTTCATGAAATATATTTTACAAAAAACATTTAGAAATACCTATTCTCAAAATTAAGATAATTCTTCCTAGAAGAATTTAGTTGGTGTAGAGGTGTCATTTTATTTTTTATTTTTATTTTTAAATTAATTAATTTATTTATTTTAACTGGAGGACAATTACTTTACAATATTGTGGTTTTTGCCATACATTGACATGAATCAGCCATAGGTTTACATGTGTCCCCACATCCTGAATCCCCCTCCCACTCCCTCCCACCCTATCCCTTGGGTTGTCACAGAGCACCAGCTTTGAGTGACCTGCTTCATGCATTGAACTTACACTGGTCATCTATTTTACTTATGGTTGATATAAATGTTTCAATGCTGTTCTCTCATGTCGTGCCACCCTTACCTTCTCCCACACAGTCCAAAAGCCTGTCTTTACATCTGTGTCTCTTTGCTGTCTTGCATATAGGGTCACCATTACTGTCTTTCTAAATTCCATGTATATGTGTTAATATACTGTATTGGTGTTTCTCTTTCTGGCTTACTTCACTCTGTATGGGCTTCCCTTATGGTTCAGCTGGTAAAGAATCCGCCTGCAATGTGGGAAACATGGGTTCGATCCCTGGGTTGGAGAGACCCCCTGGAGAAGGGAAGGGTTACCCACTCCAGTGTTCTGGCCTGGAGAATTCCATGAACTATACAATCCATGGAGTCACAAAGAGTCGGACATGACACTCTGTATAACAGGGTCCAGTTTCATCCACCTCATTAGAACTGACTCAAATTTGTTCATTTTTATAGCTGAGTACTATTCCATTGTGTATCTGTACCACAGCTTCCTTATCCATTCATCTGTGGATAGACATCTAGGTTGCTTCCATGTCTTAGCTATTGTAAACAGTGCTGTGTTGAACATTGGGGTACATGTGTCTCTTTCAATTCTGGTTTCCTTGTGTGTATGCCCAGCAGTAGGATTGCTGGGTCATATGGCAGTTCTATTTCCAGTTCTTTAAGGAATCTCCACACTGTTCTCCATAGTGGCTCTATTAGTTTGCATTTCCACCAACAATGTAAGCAGGTTCCCTTTTCTCCATACCCTCTCCAGCATTTATTGCTTGTAGACATTCTGATGGCTGTCATTCTGACCAGGGTGAGACAGTACCTCATAGTGGTTTTAATTTGCATTTCTCTGATAATGAGTGATGTTGAACATCTTTTTATGTGTTTCTTAGCCATCTGTATGTCTCCTTTGGAGAAAAGTCTGTTTAGATTTTTGGCCCATTTTTTGATTGAGTCATTTATTTTTCTTGTTTTGAGCTTCATGAGTTGCTTATATGTTTTGGAAATTAATTCTTTGTCAGTGGCTTCATTTGCTATTATTTTCTCCCATTCTGAAGGCTGCCTTTTCACTTTGCTTATATTTCCCTTTGTTATGCAGAAGATTTTAATTTTAATTAGGTCCCATTTGTTTATTTTTGCTTTTATTTCCAATATTCTGGGAGGTGGATCATAAAGGATATTTCTGTGACTTATGTTAGAGAGTGTTCTGCCTGTGTTTTCCTCTAGGAGTTTTATAGTTTCTGGTCTTACATTTAGATCTTTAATCCATTTTGAGTTTATTTTTGTGTATGATTCTTTTACAGGTGGTTGACCAGTTTTCCTAGCACCACTTGTTAAAGAGATTATTGTTTCTCTATTGTATATTTTTGCCTTCTTTGTCCATACTGTGTGGATTTATCTCTGGTCTTTCTATTTTGTTCCACTGATCTATATATCTCTCTTTGTGCCAGTACCATATTGTCTTAATGACTGTAGCTTTTTAGTATAGTCTGAAGTCAGGAAGGTTGATTCTTCCAGTTCCATTCTTCTTTCTCAAAATTGCTTTGGCTATTTGAGGTATTTTATATTTCCATACAAACTGTGAAATTATTTGTTCTAGTTCTGTGAAAAACACCTTTGGTAGCTTGATAGGGATTGCATTGAATCTATAGATTGCTTTGGGTTGTATACTCATTTTCACTATATTGATTCTTCAAATCCATAAACATGGTATATTTCTTCATCTATTTGTGTCATCTTTGATTTCTTTCATCAGTGTTTTATAGTTTTTCCTATATATAAGTCTTTTGTTTCTTTAAGTAAATTTATTCCTAAGTATTTTATTCTTTTCATTTTTTAATTTGTATTTTTATTGGAGTATATTTGATTAATAATGTTGCAGCAAAGTAATTCAGTTATACAGACACATGTATCTATTCTTTTTTAAATTCTTTTTCTATTAGGTTTCTATTGAATATTGACCAGAGGTCCCTGTGTTATACTGGGTTATCTATTTTCAAAATAGCTGTGTGTACATGTCAATCCCAAACTCCCTCTCTCCCCCAACTTGTAACAATGAGTTTGTTCTCTAAGTCTGTGTGTCTGTTTCTGTTTTGTAAATAAGTTCATTTGTATTTTTTTTATTCTGCATGTAAGCAATATCATATAGCTTACATGCAATATAATATTATAATTGCTGTAATATTATAGCAATATCAGCCTTTGTCTGGTTTACCTCATTTGGAATGATAATCTCCAGGTCCATCTAAGTTGCTGCAAATGGCATTATTTTGTTATTTTAATGGCTGAATAATATTCTATTTTATGTATGTACAACATCTTCTTTATCCATTCATCTGCCTATGGACATTTATGTTACTTTCACATTGTGGCAATTGTTAATAGTGCTGCAGTGAACATTGGGGTTCATGTATCCTTTCAAACCATGTTTTCTCCAGGTGTTTGCCCAGGAGTACAATTTGTTGAATCAGAGATGAGTTTTGAATATACAGATGAATGAATGACTGAACAAAGGAATAGATGCCACAGCTATATTATGAACTGAGAAGGGAAGCATTATTTTGTCCAGTCCAGCCTTCCAGCAAGTAGCTATCTCTCTTAAAGTGAAAGCCCTCCTACTCTTGCCTAGAATTATGATAATATGATATAAGCATCTCACCCACTTTTATATAGACTTACACGCTGAGACACGCTTACACATATTGTTATGCTTCATTAAGCCATGAGTATTTGTTTGTCCTCTAAAAGTATTGTCTGCCTATCTGAAAAATCTGTAAGATATCCAGAAGACCAAATAATAATTCATTTTTTCCAGTCTCCTATCACTAGGAAAAATGCAATACAATTATTTTCATGATGTCAAATGTTATTCTTTGGATTATGCATTGATCATCTTTATTTGCAGAAAGCCCTTTGTGGCAAAACACAAAAAAAAATTAAAAAAGCACAAAATCAGAATAGAGAATAACACCCTTCACCATTTAAGTGTTTAGTGTTTTCTTTTATACATCCATTGTTCCAAAATACATCATTAGCACACTTAGTCATTCAGTCATTTGAATAACTTAAACCATAAAAGCATTATCTTTTAAAAAGTACAGTGTGGATAACCACCTCATTACCCAGAAAGTTGAGAAAAAGCCATGTACATTTATAAAGAGAATAATAGTACAGATATTTTTAAGACACCCAATTCATTTAATTCAACAACTTGACCATATATAGGTTTCTATTATATTCATCATGTACTTTTTTACTGTCTAATGCCAGAGAAATATTTTAGCTCTTTTATAAATGAAGAAGAGGTAAATGTTTTATAGTGGAGATAAGAAAGTACATTATAAGAATTATGACAAATAAGTTTATAAATGATAAATCTTGTCCCATGAACCATAGAATGCAATTTGCAAGAATGTTTGGCATAAGAAAAATTAAGTTAGGAAAATGCATGTGCTTACATAAAAGTGCCAGATGAATCCAGTGAACATAATCCTGATCACTACCACAAATTTCCTTTTCTTTGGAATTTGTCCTGACATAATTTCACCCCCATTCAATCAGAAGAAGGAATAAAATATATTGATTCAAATTAGCAATCTGACCCAATATAGAGCAGTTAAACTCCTTGTCCAACAATCATTGTAGCTGAGACCAGATAGGGTCACCAAACCTAAAAAAATTCATCCTTTCCTGCTGTTGAGGTCCTGTGGCAGCCTGGCTCCTTTTCCTACCTAAGTTGTAGACATTCAGATTACCTTTGGCTGTCATGACATTTGCAGAATATTTCAATGAAGTGTCCTGTTTTGTGGTGGTTGGATAGGCTAGCCAGGTGGCATGCTTCCCTGGTGGCTCAGACAGTAAAGAATCCACCTGCAATGCAGGATACCTGGATTCAATCCCTCGGTTGGGAAGATTCCCTGGAGGAGGGCATGGCAACCCACTCCAGTATTCTTGCCTGGAAAATCTCCGTGGCAGAGGAACCTGGTGGGCTACAGTTGCAAAGAGTTGGACACAAGTGAGTAAGCATGGTAACAGATCTGAACTTGAGTCATTCCCAGCCCTTAGGTTGTAGACTCCATGTTCCTCAACAGTTTAAGTCCTTAATAAGTCCCTTTGATTGGCTACTCCATAGCTAACATTCTTTATTGAGTGCAAGCATGCCTGTCAGTCACTCAGGCTTATCTGACTCTGATAGCTCATGGTGAAGGATTCCTGATCTCCAAAGAAGATTTAGCTTCGGGACAAGGGACCAAGTTTGATCATTCAAGAGCTTTTGTGTAGCAGAGTTTTATTAAAGTATAAAAGGGGACAGAGAAAGCTTCTGACATAGACATCAGAAAGGGGACGTAGAGTGCCCCCCTTGATAGTCTTAGCAAGGGAGTTATATACTTTTTCAATTGGTTATTACAGTAAATCAAAAGAATGTCTCAAGGTTGTAAAGGTCTTACCAGACCCAATTCCACAATTTGAACTTTAATATAACAGAATTAGAACTAACAATAGAAAGATCTTACCAGACCCAATCCCACAATATACATTTTTAAAATGACAGGCTTAGTCAGAAGAGTCTTAAGAAGGAAAAACATATCCTCGAGCAAGCTACATTGTTATATTGACTAAAACAAAACAATGTAGGAAAAATTTTTGTCCTTTTTTCCTCCTTGAGAACTCCAGACCCCTGTCTCCTCTTTGAAAGCCCCAGACCCCTCTCTCCTCCTCAGGGACCCTGGACTTCTTATCAACCTACCTAGAAATTGATTCTCTCAATTCTTTGTGACTGTATGCGCAGTAGCCCACCGGTCTCCTCTGTCCATGGAATTTTCTAGGCAAGAATGACAAGTGGGTTGTCATTTCCTAACTAGGGGATCTCCCTGACCCAGCAACAAACCTACATTTCCTGTGCCTCCTGCATTAGCAGGCAGATTCCTTACCACTGAGCCACTTGGGAAGCCCAGTATCTTTGTTACCTTGCCATATTCTGGGTGCAAGATAGTATTTCATTACATGTCACACGACCACATTTGTTCCAGACATTGAGGTGATAATATTTGGAACTTTCTATAACCTCCTGCCTTTGCATTCCCAAACTGCATTATAGGAAATGGAAAACAGAGAATTTGGGGAAGGGCCCTAAAGTAAAATAGTGGTGCAGACAGGGTTACAGGCATGGTCCTGCATTTCTCATGGGGACTCACATCTCTAAGGACTGGAGGAACACTTATTAACTCATCCTTCTTTCCTTGAGAATTAGAGCAGTCACTCATGACAAGAGCAACTATTCTATCATTAGGTGAGGATTGGGAGAAGTAAAACTGGGAGGTAATAGGAAAATACAGAGGGGGCTTGAGAGATCAAAGAGAGCAGGGCAGACACCCAAAGTGTGAGAAGAAGGACCAGGGGAATGGTTTGAGAAGGAAGAGATTCTCAAGTTATTAGAGTGCATACTTTCTCCAAATCTGTATTGTCCATACCCATAGACAGAGGATTCAAGCCAGACATAGGTTTTTCAGATAGAACTTGCCTAATATACCCTAGACTTTCATGGCAAGTAGTCCCCTGTCTGTCTGTGCACGTGACTGTTTACACAGCATAAAGGAATATTACCAGACATAACAGAAGAGGAATCCAGAATAAGAGTGGGATTACAGCAGATAAGATTTCAGGTCCCTTCTAGTCCCATGTATCAGTGATTTTTAACATGATATTAATTATCAATTATGTTCTAAACCTTAAGACATTCATATTGTTGAATTTATTAACTAATTCCAGACTCCACCCTCCTACTCTGGGGATGTAGAAAATATCAAAAGGCAATGTGAAAGAATTTGAAACTAGAGCATCAGGACCAGTAGAGAATGGATTGTCTAATCAAACAGGTGCTGCAACATGGGGGCTGTGAAAAAAATAGATGGACCAGATACCAGTGAATATGGAGAATAATGAATATATATGTTGCAGTAACATCAGAATGCTAATGTGATTGCTCAGATTCCTATTTCACTGATGTCCCAAAGATATCATTTTAACTCTTGGTGAGATTTCTCCTTCTATTTTGGATGTTTTTATCCCCCAAAATTGGCACTGAATAAAATGGAAAGTATATATGTACTGTCATCATATTGATCAGAGGAATTTCTGGGTATACCTGTGGCGGATTCATTTTGATATTTGGCAAAACTAATACAGTTATGTAAAGTTTAAAAAAAAAAACTCAACATTCTAAAATAAAAAAAAATATTAAGGAGCAATTCATATCTCTGGCTATACTAAATATTTAGTTGATAAACAGGAAATAAAACTTATATAGTTCAGTTTCTACTTCTCAGACCATCTAGGTCACTTTTAACATAGCCATTCATGGTGTTTCCTCTAGAGGAGGATACTCCATAGTCTCCCCTTGTCTTCCTCCTCTCATTATACATCAAACAGTCGTTGGTGTTATTGTTATTGTTGTCACCATCATTGTTCTCGTTTTCATCACTATCATCATCATAGAAAAGGCTCTATGCCAACAAGTTTACACACATTATCTCCTTCACCTTAGCACATTCCATCAAATTATTATTATCTTCAGTTTATAGAGGAGACAACTCCTCTACAGAAGAGGGAGAGAAAAAGAAGTCATTTGGTCTAAATTAAAGTGAGTAAGGCAATGGCACTCCACTTCAGTACTCTTGCCTGGAAAATCCCATGGACAGAGGAGCTTGGTAGGCTGCAGTCTATGGGGTCGCTGGGAGTCAGACACGACTGAGTGACTTCCCTTTCACTTTTCACTTTCATGCATTGGAGAAGGAAAGGGCAACCCACTCCAGTGTTCTTGCCTGGAGAATCCCAGGGACGGGGGAGCCTGGTGGGATGCAGTCTATGGGGTTGCACAGAGTTGGACACGACTGAAGTGACTTAGCAGTAGCAGCAAAGTGAGTAAGCTTTGAAACCAGAATATAACAAATTAATGTGATTGCAGAGCCAGAGAAATATATTCTACATAAGAGATATGTTATATATCAGTCTCCTTTCAACTTCAGAAGAAGGTCAGAGATATGATGAAAAATGACCTTTAGTTCAGGTATCTTCCAGTTTTCAATGAAACTTCATGTTTATTTCTTCTTGGCAATGGGGGAGAACACTTATAAAACTGGAAAAATGGTTTGAATTGACTAAGCAGTAAGATAAAAAGAACCAGATTTTAAAATTTTTATTATAGAATAGAAATTAGAAAAGAATCATCAAAAAGAAAGAATAATATTGGGCACTCTGAGCATTGAAAGTAATAATCAGTGAAATTTTGGACAGAAAGGTGAGGAGATAGACAGGAATTTGAGAAGTTAAATAGCAGGACCATAAGAAGTATCAGTTCATATAGTATGTCAATAGAACTAAGTGTAATATGAATAGTCAGGAAGACTGAATTTGTTTCTGGAATTTACTTATTTGATGTCTTGATTATGGATCTTGTATTTTTTAGAAAATTATTAAACATTTGGGGGAAATATCTTCTGTAATCAAGGATATTACATGGAACTAGAGGAGACCCCACTCCAGTACTCTTGCCTGGAAAATCCCATGGATGGAGGAGCCTGGTGGGCCGCAATGCATGGGGTCACGAAGAGTCGGACACGACTGAGTGACTTGACTTTCACTTTTCACTTTCATGCATTGGAGAAGGAAATGGCAACCCACTCCAGTGTTCTTGACTGGAGAATCCGAGGGACGGGGGACCCTGGTTGGCTGCTGTCTATGGGGTCGCACAGAGTCGGACACGACTGAAACGACTTAGCAGCAGGGGACACTTAGGGGATTTCATGTCACAGAATGTCAAAGAAGACTTTCCAAGACAGAAGATGCTGATTTATTAGTTTACAGTGAAAGGTAATTTGTCCCATAGAGTTTAAATTCCTAAACCAATATTTTGGTGAGCATGGAGGCTGGGCAGTTGATGAGCAAGTGGAGTTTAAGAAATGGCTCACCTTTCTTAATAATGTCTTTCTTGACCACAGAAGAAATCCTGGAATCTAGAGGGGGAAGATATATTTTCTCATTTGAGCAGAAGAGCTTTGGTGTGGAGGTCAGATGCCAGTAGACATTTTTTGTGCATTTTACTTTTGTTTTTGTTGTTTTCTTTCTTGTTTTTGCTTTGAAGGATAAATTTCTACTCTCTCAAAAACCCCTATATCTTTTGTTTTGTAGTTTTGGTAGAAAGAATCAGTCTCTAAATGATTAATTAGTTCTGAAACATAACAGGAAGAATGTTCTGAATCTTTTAAATCAGATTCAAAATCAATTATAGTTTGCTTAACATCACATATAAAAATTATATATTTTATTATTATAAATTTTAAATTCTACACATTCTACTAAATCATCTTAAGCTATATTTGTCTCAAGGAGATGCTCATCCAGGAACATATTGATATCAGAGTTGATTCTATGTGGCTTCCATTCCCTTGTTATCAATCACCTAGGTGGCGCTAGTGTTACAGAACCTGCCTGCCAAATTAGGAGACCTAAGAATCGTGGGTTCAATCTCTGGGTCAAGAAGATCTTCTGGAGGAGGATATGACAATCCACTCCAGTATTCTTGCTTGGAATGTCACCTGGACAGATGAGACTGGCAGGTCCCAGTCCATAGGGTCACAAAAAGTAGGACATGCTGGAAACAACTTAGCACGCATATGTGGATGCCATCACTGTGGTATCAGTTATATAGTTGGAGATAAGTTTAGTAAGAATAAAAAACATCCTGACCAAATCTTGCCTGAATACTGTAGAGATGCCTTGCATGATAGTCTAGTATTGCTGAAAAAGATATCAAGCTCAAAGACATTTATATAAGTCATTGCAGGAGTATTTTTTCTTTTTTTCAAAGCAGACTAATATAAGACCAGTAACTCTGGTCAAGATTGTTCTAAAGAAAAGTATTATTTACTAATGTAATCTACAGTGGTTTTGTGTGTGCTGCTCTGGGGGGGTAGTGTTTTTAGAAGGAATTTGTGCATGTTCAAACAGCATGTTAATAGTTTTGCATCTGAAGAGAAGGGAAAGTTGTTATGGTTATAAGAGTGGATGTTTTTCTTAACTAATGACATTGAGCAATGAAATGAAGAAAAACAAAGCAAAACTATGAGGGTAAATCTAGGAGAGATTATAGGACAGACTGAAGTTTTGTTTTGTTTTTGTGACACAGGTGCTGATCTTATCATTTGTTCCCCCTCTGGAGTGTGATTGTGAATCTGGATTGTGGTTTAACAGTAAGCCCTATGGCAACTGCAAACTCCAGCAATATCCTGGCCTCCACCTTCTATCTCACAGGTATCCCTGGATATGAGGAATTTCACCACTGGATTTCCATCCCATTCTGTCTCCTCTTTCTTGTTGGAATCATGGGCAACTGTACTATCCTACATATTGTCCAGACAGACCCCAGGCTCCACGAGCCCATGTACTACTTCTTGGCCATGCTTTCTCTCACTGACATGGGCATGTCCTTGCCCACAATGATATCGCTCTTCAGGGTGCTGTGGTCCATATTCGGGGAGATCCAGTTCAACACTTGTGTAGTCCAAATGTTTTTAATTCACACATTCTCCTTCACTGAATCATCTGTGCTCTTGGCCATGGCCCTTGACCGATATGTGGCCATCTGCCACCCACTAAGATATGCCACCATTCTCACTCCTACACTCATCACTAAAATTGGAATTGTAGCCTGCTTAGAAGTGACCTTCCTGTGATTCCACTTCTCACCCGGCTGTCCTTCTTTCCCTTCTGCCATTCTCACATCCTTTCTCATTCTTACTGTCTGCACCAGGACGTGATCTGCCTTGCTTTTGCTGACACCACATTTAATGTTATTTATGGGTTAGTTCTGATCATTTTGCTGTGGGGAATGGACTCCCTGGGTATTTTTGTGTCTTATGTTTTCATCCTTCACTCAATATTAAACATTTCATCTCAGGAAGGGAGATTTAAGGCCCTCAACACATGTGCATCCCGCATCTGTGCTGTACTTATTCTTTACGTGCCTATGACTGGGCTCTCTATTGTCCATCATTTTGCCAAACACTCATCCTCTCTCATCCACATCTTCATGGCTCATATCTACCTGCTAGTTCCACCTGTGCTCAATCCAGTCATCTATAGTGTGTAGACCAAGAAGATCCACCAAGGAATTCTCCACCTGCTTTTCCTCCTAAGAATCAGTTCTTCTGTGATGTAGACATGTCCTCAAGTCAATGATGGCATCAACGTTAAGTGTGAAAACACATAGTGAATGTCCACACTTACTGTCAGTTCTTCCGTGATGTAGGTTTGTCCTCAAGACAATGATGGCATAAATATTAAGTTTGTAAATATATAGTGATTTTTCTACATGCTATGTTGGCACCAGAATTGCCAATAAAATATTACCGAAAAGGACACAAATAAAATTGACATTACATCCTGCAGATGTCCTAAATTAGAGAGTTGGTGTCCACTGGGATTATACAGACTGACTTAATACGTGTTTCCTAAATCTCCTCTACGCATGAATATGTTGGAATACAATATGTTAGATACCATTTAAATCTATTGTCTCTCATTTCTAATCCTAACCCTGATTCATGGTTTCCTATCCATAAAGTTTTCCTTGATCATTCTAAACCCATATTTCTGTGCTTCTTGACATACTGCCTTTGTCTGGGAATCTTACATTATCTTTCTTGTTATAAGTGTGTAAGTCTGCTGAAGTTACTTTTATTAAAGATGGTAATGATCATATCTTGATATAAATTATATTAGAGCTCACAGCATTTTATCTATCTTCATAGTGCATCAGAAGCATCTTTTAAAATTTTATACACATGCTCTGTATTTTCTCAGGAAATTGAATTTCTCGAGGTATAGAAATGGGCAACCATCATTTTTAACTTAACTTTCTGAAATAATTATAATCTTACAGAAAGCTGAAACTCAGTAGTTTTTGAAATCCCTGAGATGTCTTATGAAGCCAGTAATTATAATCCACTGGATTAAGTGTATCTAACAATAATTTAGGATATAGTATTCAAACATAAAAAATCTAACTGACTGAAGTGTAGCTACTTATGTTTGTGACAGTAAGAATCATAACATATAAATCTTACTTTTTCTACAATTCTTTTGGCATATAAACTGTCTTTTCATATTATTCAAATGATCTAGTGCATGGCTATGCATAGAGTTGTATAAGAAACTTGTAATTCTAGTTGAAATTTCTTAATTCACATGTCTACACTTGTTCAAAGACAAATAAATGAAGAAGAAAAAAGCCTTTAAGGATGCTTTATAACTTTATGTATATTAATCTTAATAATACATAAGTTTTCACAAATCTTATTCTATCTACACTAAGAACTGTGTCTCATGCAGCTTGCTACCTGTGAGAACCAACACTATCTTTATTTAAATTATGCACTTAATAATTATTGAGTGCATAAGTGAAAGAAATGAATCAATCATTGGATAATGAATGACTAGTTTTATTGGATTAAAAAAAATATATTTTAGAAAGAGATTTCACCTGTCATAAGCCCACATTTCACATGACAAAAAAGGTATTATTAACTTGAAATTACCATTTCAAATGTCAAACCTGTGAAGGACATCTAAGACTTTCCATGACTTATTTCTGTTCCCTAGTTTTAATTCAGTTATATCTGTTTCCATCCCTCTTATCCTATTTCTTGACTCTACTTCTAAATACTCTTCTCCTTCAGCACTTTCAGTTATCAAGTAAAAATAAAGCAAGATATATGAACATCAAATTTAGATAATATTTCCTACAGTAAATAAATAAAATTAAATTAATAGAAATACATATTGGAAGACAATGTGAACATTATCATTTGCTGTATACCATATAAGTATATCAGGCTTCCCTGGTGGCTCAGTGGTTAAAGCATCTGCCTGCAATGTGGGAGACCAGGGTTCGATCCCTGGGTCCAGAAGACCTCTGGAGAAGGAAATGGCAACCCACTCCAGTATCCTTGCCTGGAGAATCCCATGGACAGAGGAGCCTAATAGGCTACAGTCCACAGGGTCTCAAAGAGTTGGACACGACTGAGCGACTTCAATTAACTATAGCCATTCTATAAAACCTTCAAATTCAAAATATATTTTTAGTTTCTGCTTGCTGAATACTTATCATAATGCTTCTGCTCCGAAAAATGAAAAATTTTATCATTTTTTTAGCTAACAAATATATTTAAACCATTGAATCTTAGATTTTGCATTGCACACAAATACAAAAATATACAAATGAGTATGTAAATATACAGGCCAACTTTTGAGTTTACAAATTGTTATCTTCTATATATTTCTTAAGATATATTATTAGAGGTACTTTATATTCATAAACGGGCCTTCCCTTGTAGCTCAGATGGTAAAGAATCTGCCTTCAATGCAGGAGATCCAGGTTTGATCCCTGGGTTGGGAAAATCCCCTAGAAAAGGGAATGGCAACCCACTCCAGTATTCTTGCCAGCAAAATACCATGGACAGAGGATCCTGGAAGGCTATAGTCCATGGGGTTGCAAAGAATCAGAAATGACTGAGCAGTCGACACACATATTCATAAAGTATACTTTACTAAACACACTAAAAAAACACATATTATCAAAATTAAGATAACTCTCCTTATAAAATATAGTAATTGAAGACGGGAGTGATTGACTATCACTCCAATGATATCACTTGATATCCAATGAATGGATATCAAGTTTGTATTATGAACTGAGAACAGAAGCACTGTCTTGTTTTTAAAAATTTAACAAAAGCTAGAGTCCCAGCAAGTAGATACTGTTATTGAAAGAGGAAGGCCTCTTGTCCTTCCCCAAATTCACAATAATATGATTTAAGCATCTATCTCATTTGTACTTCGACTTATAAATTAAGAGACACTCTTACTCATATTGTAATATATAGTAATGTTCAGTCACTAAGTCTTGTCTGACTCTTTGTGACCCCATGAACTGCAGCACACCAGGCCTCCCTGTGCCTCACCATCTCCTGGGGTTGATCTAAGTTCATGTCCATTGAATGGGTGATGCTATCCAACCATCACATCTCATGAACCTTTATCAGCAAAGTGATGGCTTTGCTTTTTATGTTGTTTGATGAAGTCATGATTATTTATTTGCCTTCTAAAAGCCTTCTCTGCCTACCTGAAGAATGTGTATATATCCAGAAGGCCAAATAATAATTCATCTTTGTGTTCCAATCCCCTATTATTAAGCAAAAATGCAATGCAATTATTTTCATTATATCAAACATTAACCTTTGTGCTATGCATTGGTCATCTTTATGCTGAGTGATCACATCATGGTTATCTGGGTCATTAAGATCTTTATTGTATAGCCCTTCTGTGTATTCTTGCCATAAAGAAGGCTGATTACTAACAAATTGATACTTTCAAACTGTGGTGTTGGGAAGACTCTTGAGAGTCCCTTGGACTGCAAGGAGATCCAGTCAGTCCATCCTAAAGGAAATCATCCCTGAATATTCATTGGAAGGACTGTTGCTGAAGCTGAAGCTCTGATACTTTGGCCACCTGATGTAAAGAGCTGATTCATTGGAAAAGACCCTGATGCTGGGAAAGATTGAAAGCAGGAGAAGGGGAAAACAGAAGATGAGATGGTTGGATGGCATCACTGACTCAATAGACGTGAGATCGAGCAAACTCAGAAGGTGGTGAAGGACAGGGAAGCCTGGCATACTGCAGTACAAGGCGTTGCAAAGAGTCAGACACGACTGAGTGACTGAACAACAACATGCTGCAGAAAACACTTTGTGGCAAAACATGATAGCAAGCAAAAAATCAGAGCAGAGGAGGTCAGTATCCATTTCACCATCTAAGTGTTTAGCATTTTCATCTATATAAAATATTGCTGCAAAATAATTCATTAGCACACTTAGTCATTTAATCATTCAATTGAATAACTATTAAAACATAATTTCCTTTTTAAAAACCTACAATATGGATAATTACATGATTATATAGATAATTTATAAAAAGCTTCTATAAACAGTGTTATGTATTTATAAAAAGACCTATAACAGTATAAATATTTTCAAGACAGTCAAATTACTTCAACCGCTTGACCATGTATATGTTTCTGTTATGTTCATGATGCACTTTTTTACTGTTTGATGCCAGAGAAGTATTTTAGCTCCTTTGTAAATCAAGAGGTGAATATTTCTTAGGGGAGATAAGGAATTGTATTGCAATAATTATGGTATGAGAGTTCATAGATGATAAAGTTTGTCCCAGTACTATGGAATACAATAAAATGTTTAGTGTAGGAAGAGCTAAACTAGGACGATTGCATGTGCTAATATAAACATGCCAAATGAATCCAGTGAACAGAATCCAGACCACTTATACTTCCCTTTTTTTCAGAATTACCCTGACACAATTTCACCCCCATTAAATCAGAATAAGAAATACAACAGTTTGATCCAGGTTTAGCAATTGATCCTATATACAGAAATCATATGTTTTGTCCCACAGTCATTGTAACTAAGACCAGGTATGTGTGCTTAGTTGCTCAGTCATGTCCGACTCCTTGTGACCCCATGGACTGTAGGCCTCTTTGCTCCTCTGTCCATGGGGATTGTCCAGGCAAGAATACTGGAATGGGTTTCCATGTCCTCCTTCAGGGAATCTTCCCAACCCAGGAATCAAATGGGTTCTCCTGTATTGCAGGAGGATTATTTACCAGCTAAGGTACCAGGGAAGCCCAAATTCAATTAAGAAGCTATCCATTCCTGCTGGTGAGGTCTAATAGCAGCCTGACTTTAGTCCTACCTGAGAAATAGAAATTCAGTTATCCTTGGCTGTCATAATATCCCATAGAATGTTACCATGAAATGTCCTGCTTTTTGATTCCTTTAACTAACAAAAGGTAATTCCTATTGTTTGTCACCAGAAGAATCTTTAATACACTAAGGTCCTGAAGAGATAAGAAAGTCATACTTGTGGACGCTAAAGGAAACTTTTTTGAGAGGAAAGGAAATGAATGTTTTAATTGTATGTCATACATAATACAAAAGATATATCGGGGGTTGTTACATAAAATCACTAGAATTAATTTTTAATTAATTGAGAGATTTATCCATTCAACAAATATTTATCAATTATTTGTATATTTTGGGGTCTTCCCTTGTGGCTCAGCTGGTAAAGAATCTGCCTGCAATGCGGGAGACCTGGGTTCAATCCCTAGGTAGGAAAGATACCCTGGAGAAGGAAAAGGCTACCCATTCAAGTATTCTGGCCTGGAGAATTCCATAGACTGTATAGTCCACGAGGTTGCAAAGAGTCCGACACGACTGACCACTTTCACTTTCTTTCTTTCGTATTTTGGGCCCTACAGATGTTATGGTAAGAGTGGAATCAGAACTAGTTTCTGAGTACAAACAGTTTATATGTTGTCCTGCATATAGCAAATTGAAGTAGAAGAGACATGGTTTATTACCAAAAGGATATTTAAATGCCATATGCAAATACAGTGGCACAATACCTTAGTTCAGTTCAGTTCAGTTTAGTCACTCAGTCGTGTCCAACTCTTCACGACTCCATGAATCGCAGCATGCCAGGCCTCCCTGTCCATCACCAACTCCCGGAGTTCACTCAGACTCACGTCCATCAAGTCAGTGATGCCATCCAGCCATCTCATACTCAGTTGTCCCTTTCTCCTCCTGCCCCCAATCCCTCCCAGCATGAGAGTCTTTTCCAATGAATCAACTCTTCACATGAGGTGGCCAAAGTACTGGAGTTTCAGCTTCAGCATCATTCCCTCCAAAGAAATCCCAGGGTTGATCTCCTTCAGAATGGACTGGTTGGATCTCCGTGCAGTCCAAAGGACTCTCAAGAGTCTTCTCCAACACCACAGTTCAAAAGCATCAATTCTTCGGTGCTCAGCCTTCTTCACAGTCCAACTCTCACATCCATACATGACCACTGGAAAAACCATAGCCTTGACTAGACGGGCCTTTGTTGGCAAAGTAATGTCTCTGCTTTTCAATATGCTATCTAGGTTGGTCATAACTTTCCTTCCAAGGAGTAAGAGTTTTAATTTCATGGCTGCAGTCACCATCTGCAGTGATTTTGGAGCCCCCAAAAATAAAGTCTGACAGTTTCCACTGTTTCCCCATCTATTTCCCATGAAGTGATGGGACCAGATGCCATGATCTTCGTTCTCTGAATGTTGAGCTTTAAGCCAACTTTTTCACTCTCCTCTTTCACTTTCATCAAGAGGCTTTTGAGTTCCTCTTCACTTTCTGCCATAAGGGTGGTGTCATCTGCATATCCATGCTTATTGGTATTTCTCCCGGCAATCTTGATTCCAGCTTGTGTTTCTTCCAGTCCAGCCTTTCTCATGATGTACTCTGCATATAAGTTAAATAAGCAGGGTGATAATATACAGCCTTAACACACTCTTTTCCTATTTGGAACCAGTCTGTTCCATGTCCAGTTCTAACTGTTGCTTCCTCACCTGCATACAGATTTCTCAAGATGCAGGTCAGGTGGTCTGGTATTCCCATCTCTTTCAGAA
This sequence comes from Bubalus kerabau, assembly GCF_029407905.1. Taxonomy (NCBI): domain Eukaryota; kingdom Metazoa; phylum Chordata; class Mammalia; order Artiodactyla; family Bovidae; genus Bubalus; species Bubalus kerabau. The sequence goes on from NC_073638.1 coordinate 49,469,735, forward strand.
TTTTCCACAGTTTCTTGTGATCCACACAATCAAAGGCTTTGGCATTGCCAATAAAGCAGAAATAGAGGCTTTTCTGGAACTCTCTTGCTTTTTACATGATCCAGCAGATGTTGGCAATTTGATCTCTGGTTCCTCTGCCTTTTTTAAAACCAGCTTGAACATCAGGAAGTTCACAGTTCACATATTGCTGAAGCCTGGCTTGGAGAATTTTGAGCATTACTTTACTAGCATGTGAGATGAGTGCAATTGTGCGGCAGCTTGAGCATTCTTTGGCGTTGCCTTTCTTTGGGATTGGAATGAAAACTGACCTTTTCCAGTCCTGTGGCCACTGCTGAGTTTTCCAAATTTGCTGGCATATTGAGTGCAGCACTTTCACAGCATCATCTTTCAAGATTTGAAAGAGCTCCACTGGAATTCCATCACCTCCACTAGCTTTGTTTGTAGTGATGCTTTCTAAGGCCGACTTGACTTCACATTCCAGGATGTCTGGCTCTAGGTCAGTGATCACACCATCGTGATTATCTGGGTCATGAATATCTGTTTTGTACAGTTCTTCTGGGTATTCTTGCCACCACTTCTTAATATCTTCTGCTTCTGTTAGGTCCATACCATTTCTGTCCTTTATAGAGCCCATCTTTGCATGAAATATCCCCTTGGTATCTCTAATTTTCTTGAAGAGATCTCTAGTCTTTCCCATTCTGTTGTTTTCCTCTATTCCTTTGCATTGATCACTGAGGAAAGCTTTCTTATCTCTTCTTGCTATTCTTTGGAATTCTGCATTCAGATGCTTATATCTTTCCTTTTCTCCTTTGCTTTTCACTTCTCTTCTTTTCACAGCTATTTGTTAAGGCCTCCCCAGACAGTCATTCTGCTTTTTTGCATTTCTTTTCCATGGGGATGGTCTTGATCCCTGTCTCGTGTACAATGTCACGAACCTCATTCCATAGTTCATCAGGCACTCTATCAGATCTAGGCACTTAAATCTATTTCTCATTTCTACAGTATAATCATAAGGGATTTGATTTAGGTCATACCTGAATGGTCTAGTGGTTTTCCTTACTTTTTTCAATTTAAGTCTGAATTTGGTAATAAGGAGTTCATGATCTGAGCCACAGTCAGCTCCTGGTCTTGTTTTTGCTGACTGTATAGAGCTTCTCCATCTTTGACTGCAAAGAATATAATCAATCTGATTTTGGTGTTGATCATCTGGTGATGTCCATGTGTAGAGTCTTCTCTTGTGTTGTTTGAAGAGGGTGTTTGCTATGACCAGTGCATTTTCTTGGCAAAACTCTATTAGTCTTTGCCCTGCTTCATTCCGTATTCCAAGGCCAAATTTGCCTGTTACTCCAGGTGTTTGTTGACTTCCTACTTTTGCATTTCAGTCCCCTATAATGAAAAGGACAACTTTTTTGGGTGTTAGTTCTAAAAGGTCTTGTAGGTCTTCATAGAACCGTTCAACTTCAGCTTCTTCAGCGTTAGTGGTTGGGGCATAGACTTGGATTACTGTGATATTGAATGGTTTGCCTTGTATGTTGAAATAATTCTCAGTGGTACTTGAGCAGTTCCTTGTTAGCTTCCTTTTTACCCAATATCAGGAGGATGACATTTAGAAATACAAATTTTTAAAGCTTTATTCATTTTGTAGGTGTTACAGGAATAAATCTGTCCAAATTGATTTAGACTTGACATTTAAACCTGTATCTCAATCCTTGACTCCCCTGTTCCTTGTTGCTTTATTACGCTTGGATCATTTAGGTTGGGCACAGAGTCATAGCACTCACAACCTTTTGTCTTTACCCCATAAACAATGGGGTTCATGGTAGGTGGTACCAGTAAGTACAGATTTACCAGGAGGATAAGGACATGCCTGGGTACATGTTGTCCAAAGCGATGGGTAAAGAAGGAAAAGAAGGCCAGAGTGTAGAATATCAGGATGACATATGTATGGGCTCCACAAGTTCCAAAGGCATTTGTCCGGGCTTCCCTAGAAGGCAGTTGGAAGACTGTTCTCAAGATTAACCAGTAGGACAGGAAGATAAGGACAAAGTCCAGTCCTGTGGTGAGGAGAGCAGCAGTGAGCCCATAAATGCTATTAGGGACAATGCTATTGCAAGCCAATTTGGCAATGCCCATGTTCTCACAGTAAGTATGGTGAATGATGTTGCTCTGGCAGAAGTGCAGGTGGAAAATGAGTAGGACACCAGGGGTGACCACAGCCAGACCACTTCAAGCCACCAGAGCCAGGACCATTTTGCTAATGAGAGAGCCTGTAAGTAGGGTAGTATAATGGAGTGGTGCATAGATAGCCACATAGCGGTCAAAAGCCATGGCCAGTAGGACAGCAGATTCAGAGAGAAACAGAGCATGAACGAAAAACATCTGCATGAGACAGGCAGGAAATGTTGATATGGAAGGGCCCTGCCAAAAGATAAGAAGCATTTTGGGCACTGTGACGGTACAAAGTAGAACATCATTGAGAGCTAGCATGGCCAAGAAGAGATACATGGGTTCATGGAGGCTTCTGTCCCAGATCACTATCACCATAAGCAGGCCATTGCCTGTCACAGCCAAAAGGTACATGAAGTTGAAAGGGATGGAAATCCAAATTTGGAAGTCTTCTAATCCTGGGACACCAGTCAGCAAGAATGCAGTGAGGGGAGGGGATGTATAGTTTGATGTTGTTGTAGAGAAGTGGCCTAAGTCTTTTATGTGAAAAATAGAAGGAAAAGAGCCAGAGTAAATAACAGCAAAAAAGAGCATTTATTCCTTCAGCTTAGTCAAATCTGAACCATTAATTTTGGCATGATAATGGACGAAAGCAAAGTAATCCAAAAAAAATGAATGATCATGGGCAAACCAGTTCCTTTTCATGGAACATTTTTTCTCTGTGAAAAAAATTTGTGAATCAAAAAGAGTTGAGTTGAATTTTTGTAATGCCAGTTGTTATAAACTATACAATTTATGCATGTCTTTTGAACCTTTAACAGTTCTGTGTATATAGTGTTTCCCTCTAATTTGGTAATAAATTCTTAAATACTGAAAAGGTAATTTTTCTCTCTCCTTTGTCTTGGTGACACTGAATAGAAGATTGGAGAGAATTAATATTGTATTCTTCAGTGGACAAATTTAATGGGAGGAGATGGGTTGGATGGTAGACTGATAAAGAAAGAATTGAAGGCAGCATGAAAGGTTGAATTCTTGTTTTCCATCCTGAGGGTATGAGATATTTCCCTTGGTTTAAGTTTTCCCACAATAAAAAAAAAAAAAGATTTACTCATCTGTCCTTCATCTGAACTCTTGATGATAATGTTCATATTAACATTGCATTTAAACTGCTGTGCAAAAATTGTAGTGTTATCTATACCATCATAACACTAGTTCTCAAGGTACAAGAAATGGTTCAGAGAACACAAACAAAACTCAGAGTACTGAATGATTTTACTAGAGCAAGTAGATCACTGAAAAAAGTCAAAGCACACTGTTATTCAGTACCTAGAAGGCAGTGGCAACCCACTGCAGTACTCTTGCCTAGAAAATCCCATGGATGGAGGAGCCTGGTGGGCTGCAGTCCATGGGATTGAGAAGAGTCAGACACGACTGAGCGACTTCACATTCACTTTTCACTTTCATGCATTGGAGAAGGAAATGGCAACCCACTCCAGTGTTTTTGCCTGGAGAATCCCAGGGACGGGCGAGCCTGGTGGGCTGCCGTCTATGGGGTCACACAGAGTCAGACATGACTGAAGCGACTTAGCAGCAGTAGTAGCATTATTGAAAGAAATTTCCAAACAGTAGAGTGACTGCAATCTTTTATTCACAAATAAAAGATTAAGACATAATTTCAGCTACTTTTCTTTAGTAGCAGCAGTTCTTGCTCTTTTTTTTAATTTTATTTTTAAAATATATCAAAAATTATAAAGTAGATTTTAAAAAATCCCTCATTTGAAATTATCCATTATTCAGACCCATGGAACATAAATTCAGTTGGTCATGTTTGTAGCCCAAAGCAGTACATTTGGTAAAAGCATCATATACATAAATCAACACTTCCTGACTGAAACTCTTAGCATGTTTAAAATGATGGATAATAAACAATATTTCATCTAAAAAGAAGAAGAACAACATCAAAAATCTGGGATCTGCCCATGCTTCACTCTCATGTGAGGCTGTCACACCATTTAGCAGATGGAAAACTACCCTGCATTTCAAGATACCTGACAATCCTCTCTTGAGTTAACTGAAATCCTTTTCACATTACCCCAATCCTTATGAAGGACGTAGGGCACATTACCAAATTATCAACATAAATTTATCCTCCTCTCTCTCTCTTTCTCTCCCTCCTTTCATGAAATTCAGGTGAGGAAGAAAAAACAAAACTTCTCATCAAGAGGCAAACCCACAGATTAGGTAAAGGAGCTTTTAATGAAAACTCCAAGAAAGGATATTTTGAATGGTTGTTTCATTAAAACTGTGGAGGTATATCCATAATTTTATTAATTTCACTAGACTGAAGGTTTCCTTCTTTTTTGAGGCTATGTCCTAGTAGTGCCTGGCTTTGCTATATAACACACACAGAAAATATCAGCATGTTTACATGGAAGACATATCAGATACCAGCATAGGAATGGACAGTACAACAGAACTGGTAAAAATAATAATTTCAAATTTGTATCCAGCCTTATTATGTGCTAAGTGTTCCCTAAAATCTTTTCTAACCACTTTACATCAATTGTCTAATTAAATGGTCACAAATACCCGATAAACTAGTTATTATTGGTATCCCAGTTTTACATTGAACGGAACTCAGACATTGGAGGACTTTCTCAAGGTCACATCACTAATGAGTATGTAAAGCCTGCTATAAAATCCAGGGATCCTAATGACAGAATTCACAGTTATAACCACAAAACTGTTCTAATTTACCTTTCAGATGCATGGTTTTTCTAAATGATTGGAACATAAAAAAGACAGTCTTAAATATACTCTTTGTATATTCACAGTGATATTGCCAGGTCATAGACAAAAAAAAAAAATGTCTAGCTTATAAGGATACAGAAAAATAAATATATTTATAGGTTTATCTGTATTGTGCATAGATATCCATGAAAACAGACCAGGGAATAACCTCTGGGCTGAGAAGTCTTTTGGGTATTTTACATGCTGAGTGAGTCCTTTATAACTGAAACCCACAGTTAGTATTTGGATTAGCTGACTAAGTTTTCCTTTCATACTTGGGAAATTAGGTTTTCTAGTTTTAAACTGCATTTGATAATTTCTACCCCAGAGCCACTTCTGAGCAACAGCTCTGCTATTTTGCCAGCTTAATATGCAAGCCTGAAATAATACAAAAAACAACAACAACAACAACACACACACACACACGCACACACACAGAGGGTTTCCTATTGTTTGACTTCTCTGCAACCTAAGCTTCCCTGGGGCTTCCCTGGTGGCTCAGCTGGTAAAGAATCATCCTTCAATGAAGGAGATCTGGATTCGATCCCTGGGTTGGGAAGATCCCCTGGAGAAAGGAATGGCTACCCACTCTAGTATTCTGGCCTGAGGAATTCCATGGTATTGTCCATGGAGTTGCAAAAAGTTACACGCGAGGGCTTCTCTGGTGGCTCAGCTGGTAAAGCATCCTCCTGCAATGTAGGAGACTTGGGTTTGATCCCTGGATTGGGAAGACCCCTGGAGAAGAGAATGGCTACCCACTCCAGTATTCTGGCCTGGAAAATTTCATGGATTACATATAGTCCGTGGGGTTGCAAAGAGTCGGATAACGACTGAGCGACTTTCACTACTTTCATAACAAAGACAAAATATATGTCTGTACATTACCACTTGTTCTTTATCAGCATGTGTTAACATTTCATTGAGGTGAAAGTATGATAGAATATTTGAAGAACTCTCATTTTTCAAATGAAGCTTTTAAAAATTCACATATATTACCTTATAGAGCAGTTTTAGATTTTCAGAAAATATGAGAATCTGAAGTTTATGTATGCCCCCCCATACCCCATCCACCCAGCTCTGTCTTAATCTTAACCTCTTACATTAGTGTGATACATTTGTTACAATTGAAGAGCCAATATAGACACTTTATTAACTACAATCCATAGTTTATACATTAGGATTCACTCTTTGTGTTATATATTCTATGAGTCTTGACAAATGTATAATGACATGCATCTGCCATTACAGCATCATACAAAATAGTTTCACTGCCCTAGGGATCCCCTGTGTTCTATCTATTTATCCTTCCTTCCCTTTAACCCCTCTGACAACCACTGATCTTTTTCATTCTCTATAGCTTTTTTCCCCCCACAATGTTCTGTAGTTGATTGGAATCATACTGTACTGAGGCTTTTCATATAGGCTTCTTCCAGTTAGCAATATACACTTGAGTTTCTCCCATATATTTTATGGCTTGATTAACTCACTTATTTTTATTCCTGAATGACATTCTATTGTATCGGTATACCACAATTTATCCATTTATCTAGAGAAAAATATCTGGTCTTCATTTCTTTAAAAAATATTGTGTAAGGAATTTTCTTTGTAGTTAGATAAGTAGGAGAAGGAGAGATTGCACCTATCTGGTTTGGGAACTGATCTCAACTTATTGCCCTTTAATAGAAGTTTCATTATTAGTTTCAGCCTGTTTCCTCATGGTGTTCTATGAAGAGACTATGTTTTGGAATGAAAGAGTGTGTGTATGTTCTCAGTTGTGTCCTACTCTTTGTGACCCTATGGACTGTAGCCCACCAGGCCCCTCTGTCCATGGGACTTTCCTGGTGAGAATACTGGAGTGAGTTGCCATTTCCTTCTCCAAGAATGTAAGAGGCAAGTACTCTAATCATAGCTCTAGGTCTGAGAATGGATAGTCCTCTGAGGCTTAATTTTATCTTCTGTAAATGGGGTATAATAAACCATACCCACTTTGGGGCTATACTCACAATATGACAAATGTGAAACATTTAGCAAAGTATGCAGGTGCATTGTAATTTGTTAACAAAATATAACTGTTTTTTTCTTATTATCCTTAATATCCTAGCAAGCCATGTTTTTAATCACCGGATTCATTAATCCTTGCAGCTAGGTAATATAATGTCAGCTAGGCCACTAAGTGAGGACAAGAGAAGGCTGCATTTTATCTATTATGAGAAAGTAATTGGCTGGGCAGAGGTTTCAGCCTCTCTAAGATATCTAGACCACTCACATATATCTGAGTCTTGACCCTTGGAACTATGTACAATGTGGTCTTGTCTACAAACCAGCTCAGATGTGCTTGTTTCTGAGATGATCCTGAATATCAAGTTCATCCAGATCCATTATTTTGAGGATTGCAGGCACTGTTAGCTGGGTTCTCTACTCAGAATCTCTAAGGCTGCTGTCAGTGTGTCTGCTGGGCTGCATTTTCATCTACAGACATTACTTTTCTTCCCCCCTTCCTCCTTCACTTCCCTCATTTCTTTTATTTCTTTCACCAACTTTAAGATTTCCTTTCATATCTCAGACATAATGATACATGGTGGTCTGTTCCATCATACATCTGAGAGACTCTCCCTGACTAACCTTCAAGGCTAATTAAAACTGTTACAATTTATATCCTTTATAGAATTGACTTTTATATGTAACTCATCAGTATTTGATATTTATTTCTCTACTTTCTATTTCCAAAGACATAAGAAGCTATCCCTGAAGCAGTTTTCCCCCTACAGCTCTATATAAGAATACAGTAAGTATTCAATACATATACTATTTCCCTGCTGAGAGCTGAAGAGTTGCTACCATGACTATGAATTTTTATGCCCTTTTGGACATGAAAGTTTAAACCATGTCCATCCTTCCTCAGAATATCTTGTGCTGTGCTAAGAGAAAATATGGCATGATTTATACACAATACATTTTAAAAAATTCCTAAAGTATTGTTAAATTTCACTCAAATCTTTAAAAATCATTATAAATAAATGGCATTAAAATTTGTTAATCCAAACTTCCCAAAGAATGCAAAATAACAAATGATCCAATGGAGACTCTTTACATCATAGGTCATTGGGTCAGTCAGTTCAGTCACTCAGTCGTGTCCGACTCTTTGCGACCCCATAATCACAGCACGTCAGGCCTCCCTGTCCATCACCATCACAGGTCATTGGAAAAACACAAATATAAATCACAGTGAGATACTACTTCATACCCATTAGAATGCCTATAATCATGAAGACAGAAAAGTATTGGTAACTATGAAAAAAACTGAAATACTCATTGCTGCTATGAATGTAGAAGAGTGAAGCCAACTTGGAAAAATACATTGACAGTTTTTTAAAATATTAAACAGAGTGACCACACAGTTCACAATTCCACCTCTAGGTATCTAACCAAGAGAAATTAAAAATACATTCACATGGACTTGTGTATTAATTTTACTAGGAGTATTATTCATAATAGTCCCAATGGGGAAGTGACCCATTGTCCATCAACTGGTGAATGGATAAATAAGATGTGGTCTACCCCCAAAATTAAATGCTTCTTGTTGATATAAAAAATAACAAAGTATTAACATATATTATAACATGGATGAACTTCAAATACATTACAGTAGGTAAAAGAAACTAGAGACCAAAGACCAGCTATTATATGCTTTTATTTATATGAAATATCCAGTAAGGGTAATATATAGAGTCAGAAAGTAGATAAGTGGTTACCTAGGCTTGAGGACGAGAATGGAAAGTTACTGCTAATGGACAAGTGGTTCATTTTGGGAATGATGGAAATATCTTAAAATTAGCGTGGTAATAGTTGAATATTTACATAGATTCTTAATTATTTCTTTAAGTTAAATTCCTAAGAAGTGAACTCTGGGTCAAATGTCTGTATTTTTTAAGACTTCGGACACATGGTGCCAAATTTTTCTCCAGAAGTGTTGCCTCCAGGGCTACTGCCCCCATCAGCTCACTTGTGTGGGATTTTTGTAAACAAGTAAGTATGCATTATGATATATTGGGCATTAGGCAAGACAGAGGAGAAAGAAATGGCAATCCACTCCAGTATTCTTGCCTAGAGAATCCTATGGACAGAGGAGCCTGGTGGGCTGCTGTCTATGGGGTCGCATACAGTCAGACATGACTGAAAAGACGTAGCATGCATGCATGCACTGAAGAAGGAAATGGCAACCTACTCCAGTATTCCTACCTGGAGAATCCCAGGGACAGAGGAGCCTGGTGGGCTGCCGTCTATGGAGTCGCACAGTCGGACACGACTGAAGTGACTTAGCAGCAGCAATAGTTGAATAAGTCTTTCAATAAAGTAAAATGCATCAAAATGTACAATTAAAATGGATGTATTTTGTGGCATAGGTATCTCAATGTTGTTGTCCAGTAGTGTCTGACTTTTTGCGATCCCATGAGGGTCACCAGGCTCCTCTGTCCTCCACTGTCTCTTGGAGTTTTCTCAGATTCATGTCCTTTGAGTCAATGATGTTTTAGAAGGAGCAAGTGTCTTTCAATATAATAGCTATAGTCACTGTCCACAGTGATTTTGGAGCCCCCCCAAATAAAATCTGTACAACTTCCACTTTTTCCCCTTGTATTTGCCATGAAGTGATGGGATCAAATGCCATGATCTTTATCGTGTCCATACTTGCATGAAATTTTGCTTTGATATCCCCAGTTTTCTTGAGGAGATCTCTAGTCTTTCCCAGTCTATTGTTTTCCCCTATTTCTTTGCATTGTTCACTTAAGAAGGACTTCTAAGAAGGCCTCTCTTCTTTCTATTCTCTGTAACTCTGCATTCATTTGGGTATATCTTTCTCTTTCTTCCCTGCTTTTCACTTCTCTTTTCTCAACTGTTTGTAAAGCCTCCTCAGACAATCACTTTGCCTTCTTGCATTTCCTTTTATTTCATGTGCGTTTGGTCACTGCCTCCTATACAGTGCTTTGAATTGCTGTCCATTGTTCTTCAGGCACTCTGTCTACCAGATCTAATCCTTTAAATCTACTCATCACTTCTACTGTATAATCATAAAGGATTTTATATAGGTCATACTTGAATGACCTCGTGGTTTTCTCTACTTTCTTCAATTTAAGCCTGATTTTTGCAATAAGTAACTGATGATCTGAGCCACAGTCAGCTCCAGGTCTTGTTCTTGCTGACTGTATAGAGCTTCTAAATATTGGAGTGCAAAAATATAATCAATCTCAATAAAGCAGTTTTAAAGCTTAGTGGAGAAGACATAGGAAATAAATAATCAATGTTGCTATTATTGACAATAAAATTGTGTTACATTTACAAAATTTGCAAAGTAGAAAGCTACTAGATAGTAGCTGTCCAAAAAATATCTAGTGTTAAACAAATAAGGAAGCAGGATGGGTATGATAAGTACTAGTATAATGATTAATACACAAATGATAATAACATAGAGATGCTAATGCACTAAGATGTTATCAAGTATCATATATGAATGTATAAAATTGAGAGAAGAAAGTTAAGAGATGTTATAGAGATGTTATCTTAATAGTGATTTTAAACAAAAGGATTCCGAGGTTGGGAAGATCCCCTGGAGGAGGAAATGGCAACCTACTCCAATAGTCTTGCCTGGGAAATCCTACTGCTCATGGTATAACAGAGTCAGACACAACCGAACAACTAACAATTTCCCTTTCAGGTGTCATCTAAGTCAGAGAAGAGTAATAACCATTCTTGCATAAATACCTCACTTAGAAAGGGAACAGAATAATTTCCATTGGTTTACATAGTGATAAAGGGGTACTGGTTTGATAATTGCAAAATTTTAAGGGTTCCTTCCTGCTTACAAGCACAAGACGGCAGTGTCCCCTCATGTATGGATCTCAAATGACATAATAGCAAAGTTTTTTCCTTCTAGTTATTTTGCGATATAGTTGACATACATGCCTGCCTACTCAGTCGTGCCCAATTCTTTGCAACTTCATGGACTGTAGCCTGCCAGTCTACTCTATCCATGACATTTCTCAGGCAAAAGTACTGGAGTGGGTTGTCATTCCCTTCTTCAGGTAATCTTCCCGACCCAGGGTTTGAACCCTCATCTCCTGTGTCTCCTGCATTGGAAGCAGGTATTCTCTAGGACCGGCATAATCTCTATGACCTGCCCAATTCTGTTTATTTTTTAGTTCTGTAGTCCCCTTATTTTATTTTATAGTCTTAGTATTCATAGTTCTTTTATTCCACCAAGTATTTATTCAGTTGGAACCCTCCTGTCTCCCATTGTGTATGTAAACTCAGCAGCCAGAAGAGGTAGGGTCAGGATTTCCTTTAATTTGTCCACTTGTCTCTGTTAGGTGTTCTTCTGTTCTTGTGGAAAATCCTGCTGTCTCATCCTGAACACCATTGCTTGAACTTAAATCTAGAATTTACTACATAAGAATCTGTGATTTGGGCATTTACTTACCTTTTCAATTTTATAGCTCCCTCAGAGCATTGATAGCATTGAAGACTTCATTTGTTAATCTGTGCTTTTAATTTTCAATTATACATTTTTCATTTGAATTTTTAAAATATATTCCAGTTTCTTCCTGAATATTGAAATCATAGTTTTTTTCAGTATGTTTATTAATAATTATTTTATTTAAAATTTTTAAATATACATTTATTTATTTTAATTGGAGGCTACTTACTTTACAATATTGCATTGATTTTGCCATACATCGACATGAATCCGCCACGAGTGTACTCATGTTACCATCCTGAACCTCCCCTCCCACCTCCCTCCCCATACCATCCCTCTGGGTCATCCCAGTGCACCAGCCCTGAGCATTCTGCATCATGCATCAAACCTGGACTGGCAATCCATTTCACATATGATAATATACATGTTTCAATGCCATTTTCCCAAATCATCCCACCCTCACCCTCTCCCAGAGAGTCCAAAAGTCTGTTTTATACATCTCTGTCTCTTATGCTATCTAGCTTACAGGGTTATCGTTCAGTTCAGTTCAGTCATTCAGTCGTGTCTGATCTTTGTGACCCCATGAATCGCAGCACACCAGGCCTCCCTATCCATCACCAACTCCCGGAGTTCACTCAAACTCACGTCCATTGAGTCGGTGATGCCATCCAACCATCTCATCCTCTGTCGTCCCCTTCTCCTCCTGCCCCCAATCCCTCCCAGCATCAGAATCTTTTCCAATGAGTCAACTCTTCACATGAGGTGGCCAAAGTACTGGAGTTTCAGCTTTAGCATCATTCCCTCCAAAGAAATCGAGGGCTGATCTCCTTCACAATGGGCTGGTTGGATCTCCTTGCAGTCCAAGGGACTCTCAAGAGTCTTCTCCAACACCACAGTTCAAAAGCATCAATTCTTCAGCCTTCTTCACAGTCCAACTCTCACATCCATACATGACTTCTGGGAAAAACATAGCCATGACTAGACGGACCTTTGTTGGCAAAGTAATGTCTCTGCTCTTGAATATTCTATCTAGGTTGGTCATAACTTTCCTTCCAAGGAGTAAGCGTCTTTTAATTTCATGGCTGCAATCACCATCTACACTGATTTTGGAGCCCCAAAAAATAAAGTATGACACTATTTCACTGTTTCCCTATCTATTTGCCATGAAGTGATGGGACCAGATGCTATGATCTTCGTTTTCTGAATGTTGAGCTTTAAGCCACTTTTTTCACTCTCCTTTTTTACTTTCATCAAGAGGCTTTTTAGTTCCTCTTCACTTTCTGCCATAAGGGTAGTGTCATCTGCATATCTGAGGTTATTGATATTTCTCCCGGCAATCTTGATTTCATCTTGTGCTTCTTCCAGCCCAGCATTTCTTAAGATGTACTCTACATATAAGTTAAATAAGCACGGTGACAATATACAGCCTTGAAGTACTCCTGATGGTTATTGTTACCATCAATCTAAATTCCATATATATGCATTAGTATACTGTATTGGTGTTTTTCTTTCTGGCTTACTTCACTCTCTATAATAGGCTCCAGTTTCATCCACTTCATTAGAACCACAGCTCTCTTATCCCTTCGTCTGCTGTTGGACATCTAAGTTGCTTCCGTGTCCTGGCTATTGTAAACAGCCAGGATGTTGTTGTAAACAGCCATTCGTGCTGTGATGAACATTGGGGTACAGGTGTCTCTTTCAATTGTGGTTTCCTCAGTGAGTATGCCCAGCAGTGGAATTTCTGGGCCATATGGCAGTTCTATTTTCAGTTTTTTAAGGAATCTCCACACTGTTCTCCCTAGTGGCTGTACCAGTTTGCATTCCCACCAGCAGTGTAAGAGGGTTCCCTTTTCTCCACACCCTCTCCAGCATTTATTGCGTGTAGACATTTGGATAGCAACCATTCTGACTGGCATGAAATGGTACCTCATTACGGTTTTGATTTGCATATCTCTGATAATGAGTGATGTCGAGCATCTTTTCATGTATTTGTTAGCCATCTGTATGTCTTCTCTGGAGAAATGTCTGTTTAGTTCTTTGGCCCATTTTTTGATTGGGTGTTTATTTTTCTGGAATTGAGCTGCAAGAGTTGCTTGTACATTTTTGAGATTAATTGTCAGTTGCTTCATTTGCTATTAGTTTCTCCCATTCTGAAGGCTGTCTTTTCACCTTGCTTATAGTTTCCTTGTTGTGCAAAAGCTTTTAAGTTTAATTAGGTCTCAGTTGTTTATTTTTGCTTTTATTTTCAATATTCTGGGAGGTGGGACATAGAGGATCCTGCTCTGATTTACATCAGAGAGTGTTTTGCCTATGTTCTCCTCTAGGAGTTTTATAGTTTCTGGTCTTTGTTTAGATCTTTAATCCATTTTGAGTTTATTTTTGTGTATGATGTTAGAAAGTGTTCTAGTTTCATTCTTTTACAAGTGGTTGACCAGTTTTCCCAGCACCACTTGTTAAAGAGATTGTCTTTTCTCCATTCTATATTCTTGCCTCCTTTGTCAAAGATAAGGTGTCCATATGTGCGTGGATTTATCTCTGGGCTTTCTATTTTGTTCCATTGATCTATATTTCTGTCTTTGTGCCAGTACCATAATGTCTTGATGTCTGTGGCTTTGTAGTAGAGCCTGAAGTCAGGCAGGTTGATTCCTCCAGTTCCATTCTTCTTTCTCAAGATTGCTTTTGCTATTTGAGGTTTTTTGTATTTACGTACAAATTGTGAAATTATTTGTTCTAGCTCTGTGAAAAGTACTGTTGGTAACTTGATAGGGATTGCATTGAATCTATAGATTGCTTTGGGTAGTATACTCATTTTCATTATATTGATTCTTCCGATCCATGATCATGGTATATTTATCCATCTATTAGTGTCCTCTTTGATTTCTTTCACCAGTGTTTTATTTTTATTTTTATTTTTTTAAATTTTATTTTATTTTTAGACTTTACATAACTGTATTAGTTTTGCCAAATATCAAAATGAATCTGCCACAGGTATACATGTGTTCCCCATCCTGAACCCTCCTCCCTCCTCCCTCCCCATTCCATCCCTCTGGGTCGTCCCAGTGCACCAGCCCCAAGCACCAGTGTTTTATAGTTTTCTATATATAGGTCTTTTGTTTCTTTAGGTAAATATATTCCTAAGTACTTTATTCTTTTCGTTGCAATGGTGAATGGAATTGTTTCCTTAATTTATCTTTCTATTTTCTCAATGTTAGTGTATAGGAACTCAGGGGGGTTCTGTGTGTTGATTTTATATCCTGAAACTTTCCTATATTCATTGATTAGCTCTAGTAATTTTCTGATGGGGTCTTTAGGGTTTTCTATGTAGAGGATCATGTCATCTGCAAACAGTGAGAGTTTTACTTCTTCTTTTCCAATTTGGATTCCTTTGATTTCTTTTTCTGCTCTGATTGCTGTGGCCAAAACTTCCAAAACTATGTTGAATAGTAGTGATGAGAATGGGCACCCTTGTCTTGTCCCTGACTTTAGCGGAAATACTTTCAATTTTTCACCATTGAGGATAATGTTTGCTGTGTGTTTGTCATATATAGCTTTTATTATGTTGAGGTATGTTCCTTCTATTCCTGCTTTCTGGAGGGTTTTTATCATAAATGGATGTTGAATTTTGTCAAAGGCTTTCTCTGCATCTATTGAGATAATCATCTGGCTTTCATTTTCCAATTTGTTAATGTGGTATATTACATTGATTGATTTGTGGATAGTGAAGAACCTTGCATCCCTGGGATAAAGCCCACTTGGTCATGATGTATGACCTTTTTAATGTGGTGTTGGATTCTGATTGCTAGAATTTTGTTAAGGATTTTTGCATCTATGTTCATCAGTGATATTGGCCTGTAGTTTTCCTTTTATGTGGCATCTTTGTCAGGTTTTGGTATTAGGGTGATGGTGGCCTCATAGAATGAGTTTGGAAGTTTACCTTCCTCTGCAATTTTCTGGAAGAGTTGGAGTAGGATAGGTGTTAGCTCTTCTCTAAATTTTTCGTAGAATTCAGCTGTGAAGCCATCTGAACATGGGCTTTTGTTTGCTGGAAGATTTCTGATTACAGTTTCAATTTCCATGCTTGTGATTTAATTATTTTAAAGCCTATCTAATTTTTTTTTTATTTTTGGATCCTCTATGTTTATCCTTGTATTATTATTATTTTTAATATTAATCTTATAACACATATACTTGTTTCTTTTTCTGCTTGGTTATGCTATGACCAAATATTTTGTGTAAAAATAAACTAGAAATAATTTAAGTCTAGGATAATGTCATATAATATTATATAAGTTTGCAGGATATGTATACACTTCTGGTAGATGGTTATTGGCACCAATAATCTCATATCTCTTTAATAAAATCAGAATTTGAGGTTATTTTCACCTATGTTAGTCCATCTGAAAACTTATCTATTTGTGACTCACCCGTACATCTAGGGAAGATCCCATATGGTCTGGGTAACCTCTAGGACCTGGGTAATCTCTAGCACCTCTCCAGAACTAATATCTATTTTAGTTCTGAAGTCCCTTTATTTTATTTTGTAGTTTTAGTATTCATAGTTCTTTTTTTCTACCAGAGAGTTTTTCAGCTGGAACCCTCCAACCTTCCATTGTGTATCTAAACACAGCTGCCATTAGATGTAGAGTCAGAGTTTACTTGCATTTGTCCACTTGTTGCTCCCTTAGGCTTTCTCTGCTCCTGTGGAAATTCCTGATGTCTCATCCTGAACAACATCCCTCCCTTAGGCTCACAGCCCGCTACTCGTTAATGTACCACTAGTGTCTGTGATTCCCTCAGGCTTCCAGAGACCAATAAAACCAGGAAAAATGACGAGCTTCTTTTATCACAGATGTATAAGCTGGAAACATTCTATACTCCTTAGAAAACACTATTTCCAAATTGAGCACTTTAACTATGAGCAAGAAAGCAAAGTGGCGAAAGTTAATCAAGTGACAGAGAAACGCAAGTGGCCTACAGATAGGAGTAAGTCGATTATGGGGGAGGAGGGCAGATCTGGGAGGGAAAATCACTCTCAATTTCTCAGTGGAAAGAAGGGAAGAAACTGTGGGTCAAAAGTAAAAGATTGGCTTTGGATAGTTGGAGATAGAGAATTTGAATGAAGTGAAAAAAGTGAATTTTGCAGGGAAAAAATATATCATATGATGCAATAATATGAGATGAAATGTGTTTTGTTATTTTAAATACTTTGGAAAAGAGTATTTGGATAGAGTGGTGAGGAAAGAAACTTGATTATACAAAGTGAAAGAAAGAAAGAAGGTCTGCAGTTTAGTGAACAGGAGTGGCAATGAGGTCAGAAGTAGTAAAATGTGTAAGAGGCAATCTAGGGGATTTGAGAATGAGAGCACAAAGATGGACAGGGAAGGGAGCAAGGGAAAAATCATGTGTATAATCTACCTCTCTTTTTCCATACGGAAGAAGGAGCTTATAAGTACTGAAATGGCTTCCCTTTCATTCAGAGATCAGTAGGTCATTTAACATATTTTAAACACAGAAATGAACTAACTTGTTTATGTCTTTAAAAATTCACTGCTCTAAGGAGATTTGGTTTGAGGGGAATGACACAAAAGTGGAAAGTATTAGATGAGATAAGTGGCTAATAAAATAGTTTAGAAGAGAAATCATGACAGTGGTAAACAGCAAAAGTGAATAAGTTAAAATATTTTGGGCATCAAAGCAAGAGGACATGTTAGTGGATTTGAATAACAAAGGACAATGCATGTTGATCTCATATAAATATTTAGTGGTTTAAAAAAGATAATAAATACACAAATCATTTTAAGATTCTAAAAGTTCTCTTAGATATTAGGACCTGAATATTTTTCATGAATAAAACTTAAAGAATTGAATAATAGTGTCTTTTTCTTAAGCTATGAAAAGATCTGTGTTAATAAGAGAGATCTCTACTCATGAAATTAAAAGACACTTGTTCCTTGGAAGAAAAGTGATGACCAAACTAGACAGCATATCAAAAACAAGAGACATTACTTTGCCAACAAAGGTCTATCTAGTCAAAGTTGTGTTTTTTTCCAGTAGTCATATATGCAAAGTGAGAGTTGGACTATAAAGGAAGCTGAGCGCCAAAGAATTGATGCTTTTGAACTGCGGTGTTGGAGAAGATTCTTGAGAGTCCCTTGGACAGAAAGGAGATCCAACCAGTCCATCCTAAAGGAGATCATCCTGAGTATCCATTGGAAGGACTAATGCTGAAGCTGAAATTCCAATACTTTGGCCTCCTGATGTGAAGAACTGACTCTTTGGAAAAGACCCTGATGCTGGGAAAGATTGAAGGCAGGAGGAGAAGGGGATGACAGAGCATGAGATGGTCAGATGGCATCACCAATTCAATGGAGATGAGTTTGAGTAGGCTCCAGAAGTTGGTGATGGACAGGGAAGCCTGACACACTGCAGTCCATGAGGTCACAAAGAGTCGGACGCGATTGAGTGACTGAACTGAACTGAACTACTCAAGAAAGAGTCATTGAATCATGCAGAAAAAAGCCCAGATGATTAAATTTCAGGGGATTTGGTAATATACCTAAGACGCTATATGGCTGTTGTGACAGACAGCCTGGTAGTAAACAGATAGACTAGTTAAGTACTGATGTATTTAAATGTCTGAGGGAACTGATTTTTTGTTGTTGTTTTTGTTTATTTTAATATCATTGTGGCATTAGGAAAAGCACATGATGTCAGGCATATGACTGAATCTTCAAACATTGACCAAGCCAGTCACATAACTGCAGCAACCATGTAGATGGGTTAGCCACTGTTCTGGGAAATCACCATCCACATTAGCAGAACCCTAAAACTGATATCCATTAAAGCTATTATTGTACTTATGGAGTATTGGGCAAACCATTTGAGTCTCTAAGCCTCCACTTACATATCTATAATATTTCTTTCTGTTCACATCACTGAGATACTTTATGGTACAAATATGATTATCAAAATGTAAAAATTCAAAATTAAGGGGGACTGTGGTAAGCATTTTTATAAATAATTTAATTGTCTATACAATATTGTGGGACAAGGCTTGTTATCTTTTTCAATGAGGTACATTAAAACAATGAGCAGAGGAGCAAAACAAAAACATCAAGAGAATGAACTATGTTATTGCAATTATAGTGGACCACTGAATCGCAGTCTGTGGGTGAGTTAATTTCATTCTAATATCTAGGGATGATGAGACTGTGATGGTTGATATTTTTCTTGTAGTTTTCAGAGATGGCCAAAGACCATGTCCATAGATGGCAACATCAGAAAACTTGTGAATTCCAGTGACAATAAAAGGGATCGATCAACAAACTGACATAACTCTCATATCAATTATTATCAGTGGAACAAATAATGGAAGTTCACTTAAATAAAACTCTTGCTTCATTGCAGGGTATTACTGTTAGTCTTTGCAACCCAATGGACTGTACCTCTGTCCATGGAATTCTCCAGGCAAGAATACTGGAGTGGTTGCCATTCCATTCTCCAATGGATTTTCCTGACATCCTGACCCAGGGATTGAACCAGGATCTCCCACACTGCAGGCAGATTCGTTACCACCTGAGTGATCATTTCAGGGTAAGTACATAAAGAAACCTTGGTGGAGAATATGAAAGAGAAACCAAATTCCAAATACTCTAGACTGTAAATTGCTGCTGCTGCTGCTAAGTCGCTTCAGTCGTGTCCGACTCTGTGCGACCCCATAGGCGACAGCCCACCAGGCTCCCCCGTCCCTGGGATTCTCCAGTCAATAACACTGGAGTGGGTTGCCATATCCTTCTCCACTGCCTGAAAGTGAAAAGTGAAAGTGAAGTCGCTCAGTCGCGTTCGACCCTCAGCGACCCTGTGGACTGCACCCTTCCAGGCTCCTCTGTCCATGGGATTTTCCAGGCAAGAGTACTGGAGTGGGGTGCCATTGCCTTCTCCGAGACTGTAAATTAGGTCAACTCTATTTACCCTTGGATGATTTTGGATCTGATTCCCATTTAAACCAGTTTGAGGGCCAGTCTGTGTGCCTCTTTCAACTATGCACACTTGCTGGACAGTTCATATCTTATAATGTTACTTGATTATTCCTGTGGGCTTTATCTATTGGTAAAAATAAATCCATGCATTCATTGCTTTAACTTTTTCTGTCATACACTATAAAATGTTTCCGCCTAGTATCCTTGTCAAAGAAAATGAATGCTTTAGGGTTGTGTTTTATTCCTTTTAGGAGTTCACATTTTCGTGGTAGAAAAATGGCTCTGTGGGACAGTCTCATGACAAGCTCTAATTCAAGTATTGAACAGTTGGCTTCATTCTACCTCTCTGGGATTCCTGGCTGCGAGGATGTTCAACACTTTATTTCCATCCCCTTTTGTGTGTTCTATCTGATTGGAATAGTGGGCAACTGTACAGTTCTTCACATCATCCACACTGACAAGAGTCTCCATGAGCCCATGTACTACTTCCTGGCCATGCTGTCCCTCACGGACATGGGCATGTCCATCTCCACCCTGCCCACAGTACTGAGAACCTTCTGGTTTGATGCTAAGGAGATTGAGATCAGTACTTGTGTAGCTCAGATGTATTTTATTCACACTTTTTCTCTAATGGAATAAGTTGTGCTCCTAGCCATGGCTTTTGGCCGCTATGTTGCCATCTGCGATCCTTTGAGGTATTCCAGCAAACTTACCCCACAATACATTGTCTACATAGGGGTCTTCATCGTAATCAGATGCTCCACTGTCCTCCCTGTTGTTCTTGTTCGTATCCCCACTTTTTCTTTCTGTCACTCCCATGTTCTCTCCCACTCCTTCTGCTTACATCAAGATGTCATCCAATTGGCCTGTTCTGACATCTCATTCAGTGTTTTGTATGGCTTGTTTGTTGTTGCATTTTATTGGGGTGTAGATTCTCTAGGAATCTTTTTATCTTATGCTCTCATCCTCTGCTCCGTGTTGCACATTGCATCCCAGGGAGGGAAACTCAAAGCCCTCAGTACATGTGTCTCCCATATTTGTGCTGTGCTCATTCTATATGTGCCAATGATAGGGTTGTCCTTAGTGCATCGTTTTGTAAAACATTCCTCTCCCATTATTCATATTACCATGGCAGATATTTACCTGTTAGTTCCACCAGTTCTCAACCCAATTATTTATAGCATCAAGAAAAAACAGATTCGCCAAGGCTTCCTGCTGCTGCTGCTGCTGCTGCTGCTGCTGCTGCTAAGTCGCTTCAGTCGTGTCTGACTCTGTGTGACCCCATAGACGGCAGCCCACCAGGCTCCCCCATCCCTGGGATTCTCCAGGCAAGAACTCAGGAGTGGGTTGCCTTTTCCTTCTCCAATGCATGAAAGTGAAAAGCGAAAGTGAAGTCACTCAGTCGTGTCTGACCATCAGCGACCGCATGGACTGCAGCCTTCCAGGCTCCTCCATCCATGGAATTTTCCAGGCAAGAGTACTGGAGTGGGGTGCCATTGCCTTCTCCGAAGGCTTCTTAGGGATATTATTATCCAAAACGATCAGGCTTGCTCACACTTAGAACATATATGATCCCCTTTCAACCTTTACATTCATTTTCTTCATCCTGAAGATAACCTGTCAGAAAGTCTTAGACACATTTTGTACATATAGTTCCATGATAGTCAATAATTTCTACATGTCACCTCAAGAAAAATAATTGTACTTATTTCTATCATTACTGCCTTGCTTTATATCATCTCAAAAATCTTTGTGTCAGGAGATTTAGTAAGAGGGAATTTATTTCATTCAGCTATTTTATGGTGATATTTTCCATTTAGATTTTAAGATAAAATCAAGTTTCCATGTTAAAACTAAGATAGACAAGTTAACTATTCAAAGGAAAAAGAGATAATATACAGTAGAGTAGGTGTTGATAGCTAGGTACATTTTGTTTCCATTGAGGCAAATTAGACTTCATTCTCCATATTTTAATTCACATAATAATCAAATGAATGTTTTATTTTAGAGATGGGATAAATGAAAATATTGCATTTATCTCCTTTACATCTACTCAAATGATTGTCAGAAAAAAAGCTAGACAGTAAATGCATAGACATACTTTTCATCAGTGGAGAAAACTCACAAGACAAATCCAGACTTCACACAAAAGGGGCTCTCTACTCATGAAATGGGGTAGAAAAAAAGTAAAAATCCTTTGGTTAATGTACACTCCTATTAAGTCTAATACCACCTGATCTGCCTCTTGAGAAATTTGTATACAGGTCAGGAAGCAACAGTTAGAAGTGGACATGGAACAACAGACTGGTTCCAAATAGGAAAAGGAGTACATCAAGGCTGTATATTGTCACCTGCTTATTTAACTTATATGAAGATTACATCACGAGAAACGCTGGACTGGAAGAAACACAAGCTGGAATCAAGATAGGCGGGAGAAATATCAATAACCTCAGATATGCAGATGACACTACCCTTATGGCAGAAAGTGAAGAAGAACTAAAGAGCCTCTTGATGAAAATGAAAGAGGAGAGTGAAAAAGTTGGCTTAAAGCTCAACATTCAGAAAACGAAGATCAGGGCATCCGGTCCCATCACTTCATGGGAAATAGATGGGGAAACAGTGGAAACAGTGTCAGACTTTATTTTTGGGGGCTCCAAAATCACTGCAGATGGTGACTGCAGCCATGAAATTAAAAGATGCTTACTCCTTGGAAGGAAAGTTATGACCAACCTAGATAGCATATTCAAAAGCAGAGATTTTACTTTGCCAACAAAGGTCTGTCTAGTCAAGCCTATGGTTTTTCCTGTGGTCATGTATGGATGTGAGAGTTGGGCTGGAAAGAAGGCTGAGCGCCAAAGAATTGATGCTTTTGAACTGTGGTGTTGGAGAAGACTCTTGAGAGTCCCTTGGACTGCAAGGAGATCCAACCAGTCCATTCTGAAGATCAGCCCTGGGATTTCTTTGGAAGGAATGATGCTAAAGCTGAAAGTCCAGTACTTTGGCCAGCTCATGCGAAGAGTTGACTCATTGGAAAAGACTCTGAGGCTGGGAGGGATTGGGGGCAGGAGGAGAAGGGGACGACAGAGGATGAGATGCCTGCATGGCCATCAATGACTTGATGGACGTGAGTCTGAGTGAACTCCGGGAGTTGGTGATGGACAGGGAGGCCTGGTGTGCTGCGATTCATGGGATCACAAAGAGTCAGACATGACTGAGTGACTGACTGAACTGAACATGTGCAGACTGGTTCCAAATAGGAAAAGGAGTACGTCAAGGCTGTATATTGTCGCCCTGCTTATTTAACTTATATGTAGAGTACATCACGATAAACACTGGGCTGGAGGAAGCACAAACTGGAATCAAGATTGCCAAGAGAAATGTCAATAATGTCAGATATGCAGATGACACCACCCTTATGGCAGAAAGTGAAGAAGAACTAAAGAGCCTCTTGATGAAAGTGAAAGATGACAGTGAAAATGGTGGCCTAAAGCTCAATATTCAGAAAACTAAGATTATGGCATCTAGTCCCATCATTTCATGGGAAATAGATGGGGAAACGGTGGAAACAGTGTCAGATTTTATTTTGGTGGGGGGGCTCCAAAACCACTGCATATGGTGATTGCAGCCATGAAATTAAAAAACACTTACTCCTTGGAAGGAACGTTATGACCAACCTAGACAGCTTATTAAAAAGCAGAGACATTACTTTGTCAACAAAGTTCAGTCTAGTCAAGCCTATGGTTTTTCCAGTAGTCATGTATGGATGTGAGAGTTGGAATATAAAGAAAGCTGAGCACAGAAGAATTGATGCTTTTGAACTGTGGTGTTGGAAAAGACTCTTGAGAGTCCCTTGGCCTGCAAGGAGATCCAACCAGTCCATTCTAAAGAAATCAGTCCTGGGTGTTCATTGGAAGGACTGATGTTGAAGCTGAAACTCCAATACTTTGGCCACCTGATGTGAAGAGCTGACTCATTGGAAAAGACCCTGACGCTGGGAAAGATTGAGGGCAGGAGGAGAAAGGGACGACAGAGGATGAAATGGTTGGATGGCATCACCAACTCAATGAACATGAGTTTGAGCAAATTCCAAGATAGTGAAGGCCAGGGAAGCCTGCAGTCCATGGGGTCAAAAAGAGTCGACCACAACTGTGAGACTGAACAACAATGGCTAGATAATTGAAAAGCAGAAAAATACAGAAAATAACTTTAAAAATCAAACTATACAGAGCCATAGTTTTCAAAAATTATTTTAAAAAGTAACGTAAACTCAGGAAGAAGAATTACAATAGACAACAAACTCTGCAGTTCCAAATGAATTGAAAACAGAAAAAATTCTGCCAAAATATACCTTAAAATTAAATCAGATAAGAAGACAGATTTTTTTTTTTACCAAAATGAGTCACTGAACACTGGAGAATACCAAAAAGAATTTTTAAAAAGTTCTATTAAGATTTACACATTATGGTAGCATTAATTCTTCATCCTAACTATGTGCAGGCTGAGCTCCAGGGCAAACCTGTCATATTTTCTTTGCCTATTAAGGAATTTGTTTAACATCCCTTTCTAAAAGAGTCTTCTTTTCTCCTTCACATCCAGGCTTACTTGCACTCTGTCCTCTCCTTACTCCTCATTAGTCACAGTTTTTTCTCCTTGTTATATGTAGAAAAACTAAATATGCAAAGATTTACCTGAAGCTTTCTCTCTTACACTTGGGAAACTGATGTTCTTGAGTTGAATCCCCCAATTTTGGAAGAAAAAGAAACTTTTTGGTCTGATTAACTAAGAAATGAACATTAAGCTTCTTATTAAAAAATGATAATTGCACATATTAAATCTTGACTATATAATAAGCTTGTGGATAGTCATGATGATAAACCAGAGACAGAGATAGAAATTGACAGAAGGCATACACATATATATAAGGTACAAATTTCTCCTTTGTATTAATTAAGGTTCTATTAGGGGAAGAAACAGAGAAGGCAATGGCACCCCACTCCAGTACTCTTGCCTGGAAAATCCCATGGACGGAGGAGCCTGGTAGGCTGCAGTCCATGGGGTCGCTAGGAGTCAGACGCGACTGAGTGACTTCACTTTCACTTTTCACTTTCATGCATTGGAGAAGGAAACGGCAACCCACTCCAGTGTTCTTGCCTGGAGAATCCCAGGGATGGGGGAGCCTGGTGGGCTGCCGTCTATGCGGTCACACAGAGTTGGACATGACTGAAGCGACTTAGCAGCAGCAGCAGCGGAAGAAAAGTCATTCTCAAACTGCATAAAGACTTTGATAAAAGCATCAGGGGGTTATTGAAAATATGTGTGCAGGATTTATGAAAACCAAAGAGAAATATTTATTTGTATGTCTTATAAATATATAGATGATGTATATATTATAGTATTACAGAAGGGAATTTGCTGCCAACACTAGGCCTAAAGTGTCAAGAAAAAAAAAGGTATCTACCAAAATATGGAAGGGACAGGAAAGATATAGAGAAGGACACTCAGCATGAGTTTTCCCTTTCTGTAGAGAGATGCAGCCACCATGAGGAAGCCACAGTGAGGGTTGGTGGGGAATCAAGGGAGTAAACCCTCCAGCTGTATGTTTTTCTGTATTCCTGTTTTGTGCCATTTCTGTTGTTGATCAAATCAAACCAGAAGTCAGAGGGCAAAGTGGCCTGTTGAGGCAGCTCACTGTGGTCAGGAGACAGAACATAGCAGATCTGGAAAAGAGCTTAAGGTTGCTCTTCTTATTGTCATCAGAGCAACCAGTCTTCCTTTCATAGTTGTATCTACTCTCGGGATTTATGGTCTAGGTAGTGCTCTCTGCTAAGTCACTTCAGTCATGTCTGACTCTGTGCAACCCCATAGACGGCAGCCCACCAGGCTGCCCCGTCCCTGGGATTCTCCAGGCAAGAACACTGGAGTGGGTTGCCATTTCCTTCTCCAATGCATGAAAGTGAAAAGTGAAAGTGAAGTCACTCAGTCGTGTCCGACTCTTAGCGATCCCATGGACTGCAGCCCACCTGGCTCCTCCATCCATGGGATTTTCCAGGCAAGAGTACTGGAGTGGGGTGCCATTGCTGTGCTCTCTATATACTCGTTAATGTGAACATTTGTCCATTACCTTATCATCAGAATGAATCATTCATAATTGAGCTTACAGCTAGGTTGCCAAAGAATTCAGCAATGAGAGGTTGAAATTGCTTATTTCCCTCTATTTTATACATGAGAAATATATAGACCTCATGATAAAGTAATATGGTTGCACCAACTAATAATCCTCTGAATTTGGGATCTTTGATCATACCAAGCTTAGATGATGTCAAAGTGATTTAAGTTCATATTTAAAAAGTAAGTATAGGAAAAGTATAAGGCATCTGGTGCCAATGAAATCAAGTAAATTCAAATTGTTTCCTGGTAATTTAAAAAAGAGCTGTGTTAATTTGGGTTTCTAGTGATGACAGAAATAGCCAGTATTTTCATGGACTATTAGTAGATGGTGAATTTCTTAATAAGTAATTTTTCATTATGAAAGTTATTGCTTCTATTGACATAATTACTTCTATTTTCAATTCCTGAGAGAGTCAGTTCTCAATGGGTATCTTAAATACTGGAAGATTACTAAGCCATGAAATATGTGCAATCTACAATATCTTAGTTGAGTGAATCAGTGATAGTGTTAAGACATAATTAAACCAATATTACCAGTCTCAAGACCAGAATTGCAAAGATTAAAAGTAGAACACATTTTTAAAAGAGTTCCTGTACTAAGCATTTAAAAGTCAGTATTGTTGGTGGACACAGTTTTATTCACCCTGAGTAGTCCACGTGCCAACCCTGCTGCATGGTATAATTACCAATAGACATTTAGAAGTCAATATTGTTGACAGACATAGGGAACCTTATTCATTGAGTGAAAGCTTCTCTTCATAGTCTGATCCAATGTATATAATCTATTCAGCAGGAAGAGCTCAATGACACAGTGAAGAAAGTACCACTCCAGAGAATCAAGATTTGAGTGATCACATTGACTTTATTGTTTATGATCTTTCAAATATACTTTATTTTTTATTGTAATTTTAAGAGTACAGCAAAATTGAGTGGAATTTAATAGACATTTCTCACATATTTTGTATTGTAATAGTTTTGAGGGAGTTGACTCACATAAGTGTTTCATTTTTATCTAGTATTTGGTAACAGAACTGAACTAGAGTCATTCCCAGCCTTTAAGTTGTAGATTCTATGTCCCTCAACAGTTTAAGTCCTTAATAAGTGCTTCTCATTGGCTACTCCATAGCTAACAGTCTTTATCACATGCATGCGTGCCTGTCAGTGACTCATTTTATCTGACTTTTGTGACTCTATGTGCTGTAGCCCTCCAGGCTCCTCTGTCCATGGAATTTTCCAGGCAAGAATACAAGTGGGTTGTCATTTCCTTCTCCAGGGGATCTCCCCAACCCAGAAATCAAACCTGCATCTCCTGTATTGGCCAGTGGATTCTTTACTACTGAGCCACCTGGGAAGCCCAACATCTTTATTAGCCAGCCATATTCTGGATACAAGCTACTATTTCATCACATGTTGCACTACCACATTTGTTCCAGATATTGAGGCGATCAATATTTGAGACTCTCTATAACCTTCATGGTTCTTTGCCTGTAGCTCAAATGGTAAAGAATCTGCCTGCGATGTAGGATACCAGGGTTCTATTCCTGGGTTGGGAAGTTACTCTGGAGAACAGAATGGCAATCTACTTCAGTATTCTTGCCTATAGAATTCCATGGCCAGAGAAGCCTGGCAGGCTACAGTCCCAGGGATCACAAAGAGTCAGACACAACTGAGCAAGTGAACTGCACTGATAATACAGCTTGGAAATGCAAAGGCAAGAAGGCTATGTGTGTGTTAGTTGCTCAGTCATGTCCAACTCTTTGCATCCCCATAGACTGTGCACATCAGGCTTCCCTGTCCATCAGCAACTCCTGGAGCTTTCTCAAATTCATGTCCATCGAGTGGCAATGGCATCAAGCCATCTCATCCTCTACCATCCCTTTCTCCTCCTGCCTTCAATCTTTCCTATCATAGGGTCTTTTCCAATGAGTCAGTTTTTCACATCAGGTGGCCAAAGTATTGGAGCTTCAGCTTCAGCATCAATCCTTCCAATGAATATTTAGGACTGATTTAGGGAATGGAAAACAGAGGATTTGGAAAAGGGCCAAAAACTACAAGGGTGGCACAAACAGGGTTACAGGTGCAGTTTTGAATTTCTCATGGGGACTCACATCCCTAAGGACTAGAGGAAGACTTATTAATTCATCCTTCTTTCCTTGAGAATTAGATCAGTCACTCATGACAAGAGCAACTATTCTACCAAGTAGGTAATGACTGGGAAAAGTAAAACTGGGAGGTAATAGTAAAATACACAGGGGGTTTGAGAGATCAAAGAGAGCCAGGCAGACACCCCAAGTGTGAGAAGAAGGACCAGGGGAATGGTTTGAGAAGGAAGAGGTTCTCATGTGATTAGAGTGCATACTTTCTCCAGATCTTTAATGTCCATACCCATAGACAGAGGATTCAAGCCAGACATAGGTTTTTCAGATAGAACTTGCCTGAGTCTGAGTGAACTCTGGGAGTTGGTGATGGACAGGGAGGCCTGGCAAGCTGCGATTCATGGGGTCGCAAAGAATCGGACACGACTGAGCTGAACTGAACTGAACTGAATATACCCTAGACTTTCATGGCAAGTAGTTCCCTGTCTGTCAGTGCACATGACTGTTTACACAGCGTAAAGGAATATTACCAGACATAACAGAAGAAGAATCCAGAATAAGAGTGGGATTACAGCAGATAACATTTCAGGTCCCTTCTAATACCATGTATCAGTGATTTTTAACATGATATTAACTATTAATTAAAAACTTTAAATTAAAAAAAGTTTTTAATTAAGAACTTCCCTGGTGGCTCAGACAGTAAAGCGTCTGCCTACAATGCGGGAGACCCAGGTTCGATCCCTGGGTTGAGAAGATACTCTGAAGAAGGAAATGGCAACCCACTCCAGTACTCTTGCTTGGAAAATCCCATGGACAGAGGAGCGTGGTAGGCTACAGTCCATGGGGTCGCAAAGAATCGGACATGACTGAGCAACTTCACTCACTCTCTTAATTATGTTCTAAACCTCAAGACTTAACAGATTTTTTAAATTTATTACCTAACTCCACTGACCTCCTTCTCTGGGGATGTGGAAGATATCAAAAGCTATGTGAATGAATTTGAAATTGCAGTATCAGGACAAAGAGGTATTGGATTGTCAAATTAAATGGGAGCTAAAACATGGGGGCTGTGAAATAATAGATGGACTTTCATATTTCATAATAGATATGAAATAATAGATTCACTGGTAGTGAATCTATGGAAGTATGTGAATATGGAGTGACCAGTGAATATGGAGAGTAATGAATATTTATGTTGTGTTAACAGAATGCTAATGTGACTGCTCATATTCCAGTTCACTGAAGATTCCAGTTCACGCAGGCTCCAGGTCACTGAAGTCCCCCAAATCTCATTCTTACTCTCGGTGAGATTTCTCATTCTGTTTTGGACTCTTCTTACCACCCCCCAAATATTGGCATTGATAAAAATGAAATGTATATATGTAGTTTCATCATGATGATCAGAGGAATTTCTGGGTAGAAAAAAATACTAAGGAGCAATTCATATTTCTTGCTATACTGAAATTTTAGTGGAGGAAAAGGAGATTAAACTGATACAGTTCATTTTCTACTTCTCAGAGCATCTAGGTCATTTGTAAGATGGCCACTCATGGTGTTTCCTCTAGAGGAGAGTAATTAATAGTCTCCCCTTGTCTTCCTCCTCTCATTATACTTCAGTCGTTGTTGGTGTTATTGTTATCATCATCATTGTTGATGTTTTCATCATCATTGTTCTCTTCATCACTATCATCATCACAGAAAAGGCTCTGTACCAAGTATTTTACACACAATATCTCCTTCACCTTAGCACATCCCATCAAACTATCAGTACTTTCAGTTTACAGAGGAGGCAACTTTGGTACAGAGGAAAAAGAGTCAATTTGTCTAAATTAAAATGAGTAAGCTTTGAAACCAGAATATAACTTAAGTTAATGTGATTGCAGAACCAGAGAAACAGACTGCGTAAAGGAGATGTTAGATCTCTGTCTCTTTAAAACCTCAGAAAAAAAGTCAGTGATATGATGAAAGATGACCTCTAGATCAGGTATCTTCCAGTTTTCAATGAAACTTCATGTTTACTACTTCGTGTCAATGGGAGAGAACATTTATAAAATAAGAAAAAATGGTCTGAATTGACTAAACAGTGAGATAAAAACCAGATTTTTAAATTTTGATTATAGAATAGAAATTGGAAAAGAATCAACAAAAAGAAGGGATAATATTGGAAAATCTGAGCATTGAAAGTAATAACCAGTGCAGTTTTACACAGGAAGGTGAGGAGATAGACAGGAATTGAGAAGTTAAATAGCAGGGCCATAAGAAGTATCCGTTCATACAGTAAGTGGGTAGCACTTAAGGGTAATGTGAGCAGTCAGGAAGATTGAATTTGTTTCTAGAATTTACTTATTTGATGTCTTGATTATGGATCTTGCATTTCTTAGAAAATTATTAAACAATTTGGGGAAATATCTTCTGTAATCAAAGTTATTTACATGAAACTAGAGGAGACTGAGAGGATTTCATTTCCCAGAACATCAAAGAAGACTTTCCAAGACAGAAGATGCTGATTTATTAGTTTACAGTGGAAGGTAATTTGTAAATTCTTAAACCAATATTTCGGAGAAGGCAACGGCACCGCACTCCAGCACTCTTGCCTGGAAAATCCTATGGACGGAGGAGCCTGGTGGTGGGCTGCAGTCCATGGGGTCGCTAAGAGTCGGACACAACTGAGCGACTTCACTTTCACTTTTCACTTTCATGCGTTGGAGAAGGAAATGGCAACCCACTCCAGTGTTCTTGCCTGGAGAATCCCAGGGACGGGGCAGCCTGGTGGGCTGCTGTCTATGGGGTCACACAGAGTCAGACACGACTGAAGCGACTTAGCAGCAGCAAACCAATATTTTGGTGAGCATGGAGGCTGGGCAGTTGATGAGCAAATGGGTTTTGAAAAATGGCTCATCTTTCTTAACACAGAGATGTCTTTCTTGACCACAGAAGAAATCTTGGAATCTAGTGGGGGAAGATATATTTTCTCATTTGAGCATAAAAGTTTTAGTGTGAAGATCAGATGCCAGTAGGCACTTTTTTGTGCATTTTACTTTTGTTGGTGTTGTCGTTTCTCTTATTTTTGCTTTGATGGATAAGTTTCCAATCTCTCAACAATCCCTATAACTATTGTTTTGCAATTTTTTTTGTAGAAAAAAAAACAGTCTCTAAATGATTAATCAGTTCTGTAACATAAGAGGAAGAACATTCAGAATCTTTCAAATCAGATTCAAAATCAATTATAGTTTGCTTAACATTCCATATATTATATATTTTATAATAAAAAGTTTTAAAATCCACATATTCTTCTAAATCATCTTAACCTGTATTTACCTCAGGGGGATGCTCATCCCAGAACATATTGATATTAGAGTTGACTTTATGCAGATATAATCCCTAGGTGGCACTAGTGATAAAGAACCTATTGGCCAATGCAGGAGACTTAAGAGAGGTGGGTTCTATATCTGGGAAAAGAAGATCCCCTGGAGGGGGAAATGGCACCCTACTCCAGTATTCTTGCCTGGAAAATCCCATGGACAGAGGAGCCTGCCTGGTCCCAGTCCATAGGGTCTCAAAAAGTTGGACCCGACTAAAGCAACTTAGCATGCATATGTGGATACCATTCCTGTGGTATTAATTATGTAGTCAAACTTATGTTTAGTAAGAATAAGAACCATCCTGACCAAATCTTGCCTGAATACTGTAATGATACCTTGCATGATATTCAAGTATTGCTGAAAAATCAATCTAGCTCA
Source organism: Bubalus kerabau (assembly GCF_029407905.1). Taxonomy (NCBI): domain Eukaryota; kingdom Metazoa; phylum Chordata; class Mammalia; order Artiodactyla; family Bovidae; genus Bubalus; species Bubalus kerabau. Next base: position 49,501,143 of record NC_073638.1, read on the forward strand.
GATGACGTCATTCTCTCTCTCTCTCTCTAGTCTTTAAGTCATGTCCGACTCTTACGACCCCATGGACAATAGCCTGCCATGCTCCTCTGTCCACGGGATTCTCCAGGAAAGAATACTGGAGTATTGTAGAAAGTCATTTTTTTTTTTTTTTTTTTTTTTTTTTACAGGACTAGTATAAGACCAGTGGACTTCCTTCCATGGTGGCTCAGATGGTAAAGAATCCGTCTGCTATGTGGGGGACTTGGGTTTGATATCTGGGTTGGAAAGATCCCTTTTGTCATGGTAACCCACTCTAGTATTCTTGCCTGGAGAATCCCCATGGACAGAGGAGTCTGGAGGGCTACAGTTCATGCACTCCCAGAGTCGAATACGACTGAGCGACTAAGCACAGCATAGCACATAAGACCAGTAACTCTGGCCAAGAAAAGTATAAAATTAATAACATAATCTATAATGGTTTTGTGTATGCTGCTCTGGGGGCAGTGTCTTTAGAAGGAAATTGTGTATATTTAGACAGCTTGTTAATAGTTCTTCATCTGAGGAGAAGGGAAAGTCCTTTTAGTTATACAAGTGAATGTTTTTCTTAATTGATGACACTCAGCAAAGAAATGAAGAAAAACAAAACAAAACTGTGAAGGTTAATTTAGGAGAGATTATAGGACACTCTGAAATTTTGTTTTGTTTTTGCGACACAGGTGCTGATCTTATCATTTGTTCCCCCTCTGGAGTGTGATTGTGAATATAGATTGTGGTTTAACAGTAAGCCCTATGGCAACTGCAAACTCCAGCAATATCCTGGCCTCCACCTTCTATCTCACAGGTATCCCTGGATATGAGGAATTTCACCACTGGATTTCCATCCCATTCTGTCTCCTCTACCTTGTTGGAATCATGGGTAACTGTACTATCCTACATATTGTCCGGACAGACCCCAGGCTCCATGAGCCCATGTACTACTTCTTGGCCATGCTTTCTCTCACTGACATGGGCATGTCCTTGCCCACAATGATATCGCTCTTCAGGGTGCTGTGGTCCATATCCGGGGAGATCCAGTTCAACACTTGAGTAGTCCAAATGTTTTTCATTCACACTTTCTCCTTCACTGAGTCATCTGTGCTCTTGGCCATGGCCCTTGACCGATATGTGGCCATCTGCCACCCACTAAGATATGCCACCATTCTCACTCCTACACTCATCACTAAAATTGGAATTGCAGCCCTGCTTAGAAGTGCCTTTGCCATGATTCCACTTCTAGCCCGGCTGGCTTTCTTTCCCTTCTACCACTCTCACGTCCTTTCTCATTCTTACTGTCTACATCAGGACATGATCCGCCTTGCTTGTGCTGACAGTAAGTTTAATGTTATTTATGGGTTAGTTCTGATCACTTTGCTGTGGGGAATGGACTCTCTGGGTATTTTTGTATCTTATGTTTTCATCCTTCACTCAGTATTAAAAATTTCATCTCAGGAGGGGAGATTTAAGGCCCTCAACACATGTGCATCCCATATCTGTGCTGTACTTATTCTTTATGTGCCTATGATTGGGCTCTCTATTGTCCATCGTTTTGCTAAACATTCATCCCCCCCTTATCCACATCTTCATGGCTCGTATCTACCTGATAGTTCCACCTGTGCTCAATCCAGTCATCTATAGTGTGTAGACCAAGAAGATCCACCAAGGAATTCTCCACCTGCTTTTCCTCCTAAGAATCAGTTCTTCTGTGATGTAGACATGTCCTCAAGTCAATGATGGCATCAACGTTAAGTGTGAAAACACATAGTGAATGTCCACACTCCATGTTGGCACCAGAGTTACCAATAAAAGATTATAAAGAGAAATAGAACTGACCATTGATCTAAAGGAGAGAATTGATGTCCACTGGAATTATAAAGCCTGACTTAGCATGTGCTTCATAAATCTCCTTTAAGTACGAAATTGTTGGAGCGAAGTTTTGGAAATCATTTCCATCTATTGTCTCTCATTTCTAATCCTAACTGTGATTCAAGGTTACCCATCCATGACATTTTCCCTGAGTATTCTAAAACTTTTTTTTTTTTTTTTGCTTCTTGACATGCTGTATTTGCCCACAATTATTATATTACCTTTCTCATATGTGTGTTTATAAATCTGCTGAAGTTACCTTTATTAAAGATTGAAAAAATCAATGTTGATGTAAGAGCTTATTAGATGTAAGAGCTTATTAGAACCCACAGCACTTTATCTGTCTTCATGGTGCATCAGTAGCATATTTTAAAATTTTATACATGTGTTCAGTCTCTTCTAAGGAAATTTAGTTTCACCAGAAATAGAAACAGTCAACTTTCATAGTCTGTTTGTTTTTACTTAATTTTCAGATATAATTTTAATCTTTCAGAAAGCTGCAACCCAGAACCTTTTGAAATCCCTGAGATAATGTCTTGTGAAATCAGTGTTTATTGGATTAAATGTATTTAAGAATAATTTAGGATATAATATTCAAATGTAAAAATTCTAAGGCATTAAGGTATAGCCATTTACATTTGTGATAGCAAGAAAAAAAAATATAAATCTTTATGTCCAGGACTCTTTTAGCATACAAACTCTTTTCATATAACTCAAATGATCTAGTTTCATGTGTGCATAGAGTTGTATAAAAAACTTACACTTCTCCATTCTCGTTGGAATTTCTTAATTCACATGTCTACACTTTTTCAAAGACAAGTGAATTAAGCAGAAAAAAAAAAGATTTTAAGAATGCTTTATAACTTTCAGTATGTATATTGGTTTTAATAATAAGTAATATATTTTCTCAGATCTTACTCTATCTACTGTAGGAACTGTGTCTCATGCAGCTTGCTACTTGTGAGAATGAACACTAGTTTAGTTAAAGTATGCACTTAATAATTATTGAATGCATAATTGATTAAGAAATGAATCAATCATTGGATATAGAAGAACTAGTTCTTTTTGATTTTTTAAAAAGTCTTGGAGAGAAAGATTTCACCTGTCTTGAGCCCACATTTCATATAACAAAAGAGGTATTATTAACTTAAAATTATATTTCAAATGTCAAGCATGTGAAGGACATCTTCACATGACTTATTTCTTTTGCCTAGTTTAAATTCAATTATGTGTGTTCCCATCCCTCCTTATCCTATTTCTTAATTCTATTTCTAATTACCCTTCTCCTTCAGCATATTCACTTTGACCAAAGGGATATCAAGTAAAAATAAAACAAGATATATGAACATCGGACTTAGTTATTATTTCCTGAAGTACATAAGAAAAACAAAATTAATGGAATTAAATTTTAGAAGAAAATGTGAACATTATCATCTGCTGTATGTCATATAAATAGCATTTAACTATAGCCATTCTATAAAACCTTCAAATTCAAAATATATTTTTAGTCTCTGCTTGCTGAATACATCTATTATAATGCTTCTGCTCCAAAAAATGAAAAATTTTATCATTTTTTTGGCTAACAGAAATATATTTAAACTTTTGAATGTTAGACTTTTCATTTCACTCACAAAGAAAAATATATAAATGAATATCTAAATATGCAAGCCAACTTTTGACTTTATGTATTATTATCCTCTAATGTTTCTTAAGATGTATTATGAGTTACATTATATTCATAAAGTATACTTTATTTAAAACATTCAGAAAACACATAGTCTCAAAATTAAGATAGCTCTTCCATCAAAATCTAGTCAGTGAAGACATGAGTGATTGAATAAACAAATGAATGAATAGCATTTTGTATTATGCTATGATCACAAGTTTGTATAATGAATTGAGAACAGAAATACTATCTTGTTTTTAAAAATTTAATGAAAGCTGAAGTCCCAGCAAATAGATAGTGCTATTGAAAGAGGAAGACCTCTTGTTCTTCCCTAAATTCACAATAATATGATCTAAGTATCCATCTTATTTGTACATGGGTTTATAAATTGAGACACTCTTACTCATACTGTAATATATAGTAATGTTCAGTTGCTAAGTTGTATCTGACTCTTTGTGACCCCATGGATTACAGCACGCCAGGCCTTTCTGTTCCTCACCATCTCCCGGAGTTTGCCCAAGTTCATGCTCATTGAAAAGGTGACACCATCCAACCATCTCATCCTCTGCTGCCCTTTTCTCTTTCTGATTTCAATCATTCCTAGCATCAGGGTCTTTTCCAATGAGTTGGCTGTTTAATCAGGTGGCCAACATATTGGAGCTTCAGCTTCAGCATCAGTCCTTCCAATGAGTTATTCAGGGTTGATTTCCCTTAGGATTGACTGATTTGATCTCCTTGCTGCCCAAGGGACTCTCAAATATCTTCTCCAGCACCAAATTTGAAAAGATCAATTCTTCAGTGTTCAGTCTTCTTTAAGGTACAACTCTTACATCCATACATGACTACTGGAAAAACCATGGCTTTGATAATATGGACCTTTGTTGGCAAAGTGATGTATTTGCTTTTTATTGTTTGATAAAGTCATGAGTATTTATTTGCCTTCTAAAAGCATTCTTTGCCTACCTGAAGAATCTATAAGATATCTAGAAGGCCAAATAATAATTTATCATTGTGTTCCAATCCTCTATCATTAGGCAAAAATGCAACGATATTGTTTTCATTGTGTCAAATGTTAATCTTTGGACTATGCATTGATCATGTTTATGCTGCAGAAAACCCTTTGTAGCAAAGCATGAGAGCAAGCAAAAAATCAGAGCAGAGGATGTCAGTATCCAGTTTACCATCTAAGTATTTAGCTTTTTTTCCTATATAAAATGTTGCTGTAAAATATTTAATTAGTATGCTTAGTCATTCACTCATTCAATTGAATAAATATTAAAACATAATTTCCTTAAAAAAACCTATAACATGGATAAGTATGTGATTACACAGGATATCTAGAAATAGCCATATATATTTATAAAAATAACTATAACAATATAAATATTTTCAAGGCAGTCAAATTGCTTCAGCCACTTGACTATGTATATATTTCTATTATGTTCATGATGTACTTTTTTACTGTTTGATGCCAGAGACATATTTTAGCTCCTGTATAAATCAAGAGATGAATATTTTTTATTGGAGATAAGGAATTACTTTGCAGTAATTATGTTATGAGAGTTCATAGATGATAAAGTTTGTCCTAGTACTATGGAATGCAATTAGCAAGAATGTTTAGTGTAGGAAGAACTAAACTAGGACAATTGCATGTGCTAAATATAAACACACCACATGAATCCAGTGAACAGAATCCAGACCACTTATCATACTTTCCTTTTCTTCAGAATTGCCCTAACACAATTTCATCCCCATTAAATCAGAATAAGAGATATAACAGTTTGGTCCAGGTTGAACAATCTGATCCAATATAGGGAAATTATGCATCTTATCCCACAGTCATTGTAGCTAAGACCAGATAGTGTCACCAGATTCAATAAAGAAATCATCCATTCCTGCTAGTGAGGTCTTATATAAGGCTGACTTTAATCCTACCTGAGATATAGATATTCAAATTATCCTTGGCTGTCATGACATCCACAGACTGTTACCATGAAATATCCTGCTTTTTGTTTTCTTTATCTAACCAAAGGTAATTTCTATTGTTTTTCACCAAAAGAATCTTTAATACACTAAGGTATTGAAAGAGATAAGAAATTCATATTTTGTGGAAGCAAAAGGAAAGTTTTTTGATAGGAAAGGAAATGAAATATTTAAATTGTAGGTCATATATAATGCATAAGGTATACTGGGGGTTTGTTACATAAAACCATTAGCATTTTTATTAATTAAGATACTTATACATTCAACAAATGTTTATTAATTATGTGTATATTCTGGGCCCTGTGGATGTTATGGTAAGAATGGAATCAAAACAAATTTGTGAATATATAGAGTTTACATTTTGTCCTATCCATAGCAAATTGAAGTAGAAGAGGCATTGTTTATTATCCAAAGCATATTTACATGTCATATGTAGCTACAGTGGCACGTTACCTTAATATGTTCAGATAATTCTTGGTGGTACTTGAGTAGTACCACCAAGTATGTTAGCTTCCTTTTTACCCAATATCAGGAAGATAACATTTAGAAATACAAATTTTTAAAGCTTTATTCATTGCATAGATGTTGCAGGAATAAATATGTCCAGATTTATTTAGACTTGACATTTAACCCTGATTCTCAATCCTGGACACCCTGTTCCTTGTTTCTTTATTACGCTTGGATCATTTAGGTTGGGCACAGAGTCCTAGCACTCTCATCCTTATCTCTTTTGTCTTTACCCCATAAACAATGGGGTTCATGGTAGGTGGTATCAGTAAGTACAGATTTTCCAGGAGGATAAGGACATGCCTGGGTACATGGTGTCCAAAGCGATGGGTAAAGAAGGAAAAGAAGGCCAGAGGGTAGAATATCAGGGTGACACATATATGGGCTCCACAAGTTCCAAAGGCCTTTGTCCGGGCTTCCCTAGAAGGCAGTCGGAAGACTGTTCTCAAGATTAACCAGTAGGACAGGGAGATAAGGAAAAAGTCCAGTCCTGTGGTGAGGAGAGCAGCAGTGAGCCCATAAATGCTATTAGGGACAATGCTATTGCAAGCCAATTTAGCAATGCCCATGTTCTCACAGTAAGTATGGTGAATGATGTTGCTCTGGCAGAAGTGCAGGCGGAAAATGAGTAGGACACCAGGGGTGACCACAGCCAGACCACTTCAAGCCACCAGAGCCAGGACCACTTTGCTCATGAGAGAGCCTGTAAGTAGGGTAGTATAATGGAGTGGTGCACAGATAGCCACATAGCGGTCAAAAGCCATGGCCAGTAAGACAGCAGATTCAGAGAGAAACAAAGCATGAATGAAAAACATCTGTGTGAGACAGGCAGAGAATGTTGATATGGAAGGGCCCTGCCAAAAGATAAGAAGCATTTTGGGCACCATGACAGTACAAAGTAGAACATCATTGAGAGCTAGCATGGCCAAGAAGAGATACATGGGTTCATGGAGGCTTCTGTCCCAGATCACCATCGCCATAACCAGGCCATTGCCTGTTACAGCCAAAAGGTACATGAAGCTGAAAGGGATGGAAATCCAAATTTGGAAGTCTTCTAATCCTGGGACACCAGTCAGCAAGAATGCAGTGAGGGGAGGGGATGTATAGTTTGATGTTATTCTAAAGAAGTGGCCAAAATCTATTACGTGAAAAACAGAAGGAAAAGAGCCAGAGTAAATAACAGTAAAAAAGAGCACTTTTTCCTTCAACTGAGTCAAGTCTAAAGTACTAATTTTAGTATTGTAAAGTAGAAGAACATGGTCTAAGAAAAGTTACTGAATAACTGAATGATCATTGGCAAAGTGCTCCCTTTTTATGGGAAATCTTTTTATCTCTGAAAAATTTGTGAATCAGAAATGTTGAGATAAAATTTTTTTTAATTTTATTTTATTTTTAAACTTTTCATAATTGTATTAGTTTTGCCAAATATCAAAATGAATTTGCCACAGGTATACATGTGTTCCCCATCCTGAACCCTCCTCCCTCCTCCCTCCCCATTCCATCCCTCTGGGTCGTCCCTGTGCACCAGCCCCAAGCATCCGGTATCGTGCATCGAACCTGGACTGGCAACTCGTATCAGATAAAATTTTTATTTTTTGTAATGCCAGTGGCTATAACTATATGATTTCTGCATATGTCTTCTGAACCTTTAAGAGTTCTATGTATATAGTGTTTCTCTCTAATTTGATAATACGTTTTTAAAACTGAAAAGGTAATTTTTCTCTCTGCTTCATCTTGGTAGAAATGAAGATTGGAGAGAATTAATATTCCATTGTTCAGTGGACAGATTGACTGGGAGGAGATGGAATGGTGGTCTGACATAGAATTGGAGGCAGAATAAAAGGTTGAAATCTTGTTTCAATCCTGAGGGGGTGAGATATTTTCTTTGGTCTAAGTTTTTTTACAATAAAGAAAAAAAAAGTTTTACTCATCTGCCCCTCATCTAAACTCTTGAAGACAATGTTCAAATTAACATGACGTTTAAACTGTTGTACAAAAATTATAATATTAAACATACCATCATTTAAGACCAATTCTCAGGGATCATGAAATAGAATCAATGAACACAAAATTCAGAATATTACAGAATATCTCATTCAGAACAAGAAAGTCACTGAAAAATGTCAAGGCCCAGTGTTATTCACTATCTATTACTGAAAAAATTTTTGAAAGAACAGAGTGACTGCAATTTTTATATTCACTAACAAAAGAATAAGATCAAATTTCAGCAACTTTTTCTCAATAGCAGCAATTCTTTTCAATATATCAAAAATTATAAAATATTTTCTGGAAAAAAAAACCCTCAAATTAAAAACTATCCATGTTTCAAGCCCATTTAAAACATAAATTTAGTCAGTCATGTTTGCAGTCAAAATTAATATTTTTGGTAAAGGCAATATATATATAAATTCACAATATTTGACTGAAACTTAGCATGTTTCAAAGTTATGAATAATAAATATTATTTCATCTAAAAAGAACAATACAAATTTTGGAATTCACAATCTTTACTTTTCATGTGAGATTGTCACACCGTCTAGCAAATGGAAAACTACTCTGCATTTCAAGATATCTAGCTGTACTCCCTTAAGTTAACTGAAGTCCTTTTCAAATTATCCCAATACTTACCAAAGAATTAAGGCACATTACCAAATTATCAACACAAATTGATCCTTCTCTCTCTCTCTCCCACCCCTTTCATGAAATTCCAGTAGGAAGAAAAAAACAAAATTCCTCATCAAGAAGCAAACCCGTAGAATAAGTAAAAGTACTTTTACTGAAAACTCTGAGAGGTTTTTGAATGTCTGTTCATTAAAAATATGGAGGTATAGCCACAATATTATTAATGTTGCTAAACTGAAGTCTTGTTTCATTTATCTGAATGTCCCCAAGTATGGCCTGGCTTTGCTGTACAGCAGGCACATGGAAAATGTCAGCGGGTTTACATGGAAGGCATATCAGATATCAGCACAGAAATGGACAATAAAATAGTAATGGTAAAAATAATAATTGCAAGTGTTTATCAGTCCTTAAAATGTGCTCAGCATTTTCCTAAATTCTATTCTAACCACTTTAATTATCCAATTTAACAGTCACAACTACCATATAAAGTAGTCATTTTAGCATTACAGTTTTACATAGAAAGGAATTTAGTCTTTAAGGGACTTTCTCAAGGTCACATTACATACATGATGAGTATGGGAAGCCTGCTTTAAAATTCAGGCCTGCAGAACCCACAGTTATAAGCTTGAAACTGTTCTAATTTACCTTTTAGATGCATGGTTTTTCTAAACCCTTAGACCCTAAAAAGGAAAATCTGGAATTCCCACAGTGATGTTCCCAGGTTATAGGCAAAAAGTCATGTCTAGCTAATAGGGGTGTAGAAAGATATATGTTTATAGATGCATCTGTACTGTACATAGATGTCCATGAAAAGCAGCCTAGGGAATAACCTCTGGGCTGAGAACTCTTGGGTATTTTACATGCTGAGCAACTGCTTTTATAACAGAGACCTGCAGTCAACATTTGGATTAGCTAACTAAATTTATCTTTCATATTTCATAATTGGATTTTCCAGTTTTAAATTTCATTTGATAGTTTTCCATCCCAGAACAGCTTGTTAGCAACAACTCTGCACTTTTTTCCAGCTCATTATGCAAACTTGTTAGTGTTAGTCAGTCATGTCCTTCTCTTTGTGACCGTTTGGACTGTAGCCTCCCAGGCTCCTCTTTCCATGGAGTATTCCAGGCAAGAATACTGGAGTAGGTAGCCATTCCTTTCTCCAGGGGATCTTTCTGACCCAGGGATAAAACCTGGGTCTCTTGCATTGCAGGCAGATTCTTTACCATCTGAGCCACCTATTGTGACAAACTATTGAGACTTTTAAAATATGTCAGCATATTACCAATTTTCCTTTATTGAAATATGTTAAAGTTTCAATGAGAGAAAAATGTGATAATATTTGGAGGACTCTCACTTTTGAAGTGAAGCTTTTAAAAATTAACATATATTACATTATAGAGCGGGCTTCCCTGGTGGCTTAGCAGTTAAATCATCTGCCTGCAATGCAGGAGACCCGGCTTTGATCCCTGGGTCGGGAAGATCCCCTGGAGAAGGAAATGGCAACCCATTCCAGTATTCTTGCCTGGAGAATCCCATGGAGAGAGGAGCCTGGTAGGCTACAGTCCACAGGGTTGCAAAGAGTTGGACACGACTGAGCTACTTCACTTTCACATTATAGAGCAGATTTATATTTAAAGAAAAAATGAGAAGGTACAGAGTTTATATATTCCCTTAACCCTACCCACCAAATTTTGTCTTGATATTAACCTTTTGCATTAGTGTAATATATTTGTTACAATTGAAGAGGCAATATTGGCACTTTATTAAGTACAGTCCATAGTTTAGGACTTCAGTCTTTTATTGTACATCTTTTGAGCTTTGACAAATGACATGCATCTACCATTACAGCATCATACACAATAGTTTCATTGCTCTACAGATTCCCTGTATTCCACCTATTTATTTCTCCTTCCCTCTAACCCTTCTGACAACCACTGATCTTTTTCTGTGTCTATAGCTTTTTGTTTCCCAAATGTCATGTAGTTGGTTGGAATCATACAGTATCGCAGCCCTTTAATATTGACTTCTTCCATTCCCATATACACTTTAGTTTCTCTCATACCTTTCTGTGGCTTAAAGATAAAGCCACTGTAACTAAAAAAAATTTTTTTTAATTTATGTTAAATGCTTTCTCTGTCCATTTAAGCACAATTGGGGGTAATTAGGACATAGAAAATTCCTAGTTGAGGTTTAAAATATAGCTTCTTAATTTTTCCAACAAACATATATTTTTTACAATCATCTTATATACCTTCTTTTTCCTTTGTATAGTTATTATTCTCAAACTTCTAATAGTTTATGAATAAGAATAACCAATGAATCTTACAAGATGAAATTTCAGACCTGCCCTGTGCCTATGGCACCTGGAAAAAAAAAAGCATAAAAAATTTGCAGAGAAAATATTTTGTATATTGGGAAGAGAGAGAGTTTGTCTCATACTGAGTAGAGATAAATGTTAAAGAGATAAATCCCCTGTCAAGGGCTCCCCTACAGCTCCTTCCTACTCTCTTCCTCTATACAATTTCCTACAAAGAGTTCTCTGTGTCACAGCTTCGCAAAGGACAACTCAAAACACATTGGCTAATTCCTTACAGTTTAGCTTGGGCAGCTGTTGTCAATGTGTCTTGAGTTCCCTTTGCTCCTTTGATCTTGCATTTGGAAATCCTGAGAATGTATACTACATCTTATTCCACCTGGAAAGAACTGACTAAAATTGTTTTGCAAAAGTGTGTTTGAAGGGAATCTAAATATCTGTACCATATACACCTACTGCTTTTGTTATTTAGATGTGGGTATAGAATTAATAATTTGCATACTCTAGTAAATCAGTTGCATGCATGCTGTCATGGCCAACTCTTTGCAACCCCATGGACTGCAGTCCACCAGGTTTCTAAATCCATGGGATTTTCTAGGCAAGAATGCTGGAGTGGATTGCATTTCCTACTCCAGGAGATCTTCCCAACCCAGGGACTGAACCCATATCTCTTGCATCTCTTGGATTGACAGGCAGATTCTTTACCGCTGTGCCATCTGGGAAGCCCAAGTACATCAATTCAGTTCAGTTCAGTTCAGTTGCTCAGTTGTCTCCGATCTATTGTGACCCCATGGACTGCAGCACACCAGGCTTCTGATCCATCACCAACTTCTAGAGCTTGCTCAAACTTATGTCCATCGAGTTGGAGATACATCTAACCATCTATCCTCTGTCATTCCCTTCTCCTCCTGCCTTCAATCTTTCCTAGCATCAGGGTCTTCTCCAGTGAGTCAGTTCTTCACATCAAGTGGCCCAAGTATTGGAGCTTCAGCTTCAGCATCAGTCCTTCCAATGAATATTCAGAACTGATTTCCTTTAGGATTGATTGGTTTGATCCCTTTGCAGTCCAAGGGACTCTCAAGAGTCTTCTCCAACACCACAGTTCAAAAACATCAATTCTTTGGTGCTCAGCTTTCTTTATGGTCCAACTCTCACATCCATACATGACTACTGGATAAACCATAGCTTAGGCTATATGGACCTTTGTTGGCAAAGTAATGCTTCTGCTTTTTAATATGCTGTGTAGGTTAGTCATAGCTTTTCTTCCAAGGAGCAAGTGTCTTTTAATTTCATGGCTATAGTCATCTGCAGTGATTTTGGAGCCCAAGAAAGTAAAGTCTGTCACTGTTTCCATTGTTTCCCCATCTATTTTTGCCATGAATTGATGGGACTAGATGCCATGATCTTCATTGTTTGAATGTTGAGTTTTAACCCAGCTTTTCACTCTCCTTTTTCACTTTTATCAAAAGGCTCTTTAGTTCCTCTTCACTTTCTGCCATAAGGATGGTATCATCTGCGTATCTGAGGTTATTGATATTTCTCCCAGCAGTCTTGATTGCAGCTTGTGCTTCATCCAGCCTGGCATTTCACATGATGTACTCTGAATATAAGTTAAATAAACAAGGTGACAATATAGAGCTTTGAAGTACTCCTTTCCCAATTTGGAGCCAGTCTGTTGTTTCATGTCTGGTTCTAATTGTTTCTTCTTGACCTGCATATAGGTTTCTCAGGAGGCAGGTAAGGTGGTCTAGTATTTTCATCTCCTTAAGAATTTTCCACAGTTTGCTGTGATCCACCCTGTCAAAGGCTTTAGTGTAGTCAGTGAAGCAAAAGTAGATATTTTTATGGAATTCTCTTGTTTTTTCTGTGATTTAATAGACAATTAAAATTAAAAATCAAAATTAAAAATCAAATTGACAGTTTGATCTCTGGTCCCTCTGCCCTTTCTAAATCCAGCTTGAACATCTGGGAGTTCTTGGTTCATGTACTGTTGAAGCCTGGGTTGGAGAATTTTGAGTATTTCTTTGCTAGCATGTGAGATGAGTGCAACGGTGCAGTAGTTAGAACATTCTTTGTCATTGCCATACTTTGGGATTGGAATAAAAACTGACCTTTTCCAGTCCTGTGGCCACTGCTGAGTTTTCCAAGTTTGCTGGCATATTGAGTGCAGTGAGTGTATTGTGTACATCAATTACAGAATGACTATTATCACAGTATATCATAAAAAGTGGCAAAGTAATACCACTTCTCAGGTGAATCTCACTTCTCTGCTTCCCATTTTCAGCTCAAATAGTGACTAATAAGCTGAAATTTCACAGTTCATGACATGAAAATACCTTTATTATTAGATGATTTGCAGTTATAATTAACAACAATTTGAACCATGAATGTTCTCCTGGTCTCCCTCATTCCCTAATTTATTGATCATAAAAAACTAGTTTCTAAGAATATTTTTTCATGATTAAGAGGTTATTTACCTATTAGATTATTAATGAGGTCCTAAAAGCGGCAAAAAACACTTCAGGATGAAGTACCATAGCAACATTTATCATATAATCATTACTATGAATACTTTTGCTTTTAAAATGTTTGATCAAAGCTTATTAAAATTATATGTTGTGAGCCTTCTGAAGGAACAATCTTCTTGCTTTCATTCTCATTATTCAAAAAATGGGATTATAACTCTAGCCAAACATATTTGCTGTTTAAAAGCAGAATATTGAGACCATCTTTGAAATTAATATTGAAAAATAGAGGGAAACAGCAAAATCCTGAAATGCCCTAAAAGGGAAACTAAGAAGTACTCCTGTGTTTGATTTTCACGTGTCTATAATTACATTTATTGCCTTATGAATACTTCTTTCTTGCTAGTCTTCCTCAAAAATATAACCCAGGCACTCATTTATCCTTTAATTCATAAGTACAGCCAAACACCTAATAAATAGCAAGTGCTATGTTAAAGAAAGAGGATGTAATTGTCAACAATAGATAAAGAATTCATTTCCTCATGAAGATTATATTTAATGGAGATTTTCCAAAATACTTCTATTATCACTGAATTCCAAACATACCCATAACCCTATTTGCCCCAAATTCTCCTAAACTCCCATGAAAAGCTTTTTTTATGTCCTTTTTTTTTAATACATTTGTAAAGTTTGCAAGTAATTCTTTAGAGTTCCTTTTCCATTTAGAATGGCAATTCTCCTCTTGAGCCTTAAATTTTATGAACTTTTCTTCTAAAACAGAGGCTGAACTTTGTTTAATGAAAAATAAGTCACTGATGTGGTTATTTCTTCCCATGACTGAGAACTTTCTGTGGAAGTCGTTGTGTGTCTCATCCCTGTCTTCTTCTCGTCATTATGGGACTTACTTTATGTTCAGTGGCTCATTAGAAAACTATGATGGAGTCTTACATGCTTTTTCTGTCTCTACCAAAGACTTAATGATCCTGAGCATCTCTGATGCCGGTCCTATCTGAGCGGAAGAGGTGAAGCATCCTCAGTCGGATCTGCCTGGTCTTAATGGTATAAACCACTGGGTTGAGCAATGGAGGTGTAAGAAAGTGCAGATAAGAGAGCAGTACATGGCTGGAAGGGGAAGCTCTTCTGCCAAATCTGTGGATCATGGACAGGCCAATCATAGGTGTGTAGAAGAGCAGCACAGCACAGATGTGGGAGACACAAGTGTTGAGGGCTTTGAGGCGCTCAGCCTTGGATGCAATGGACAGCACTGTCTGGAGGATGAGCCCATAGGACAGGACAATGAGCACAGAGTCCACCCCCAGTGTGGACAGCACCACAAAGAGACCGTAGATGCTGTTGATGTGGGTGTCAGCACAGGCCAGCTTCATGACGTCTGGGTGCAGGCAGTAGGAGTGGGACAGCAGGCGAGTCCTGCAGTAAGGCAGCTGCTTCAGCATGATGGGGGCTGGGATGTGGAGACCGATGCTGCGTACCACAATGACCAGCCCCAGCCTGGCAATCCTGGGACTTGTGAGGATGGTACCATACTGCAGGGGTTTGCTGATAGCTACAAAACGGTCAAAAGCCATGGCCAACAGCACAGAGGACTCCATGATTGAGAAGGTGTGGATGAAGAAGAGCTGGGCCAGACACACATCCAGGGCCACCTCCCTGACTCCCAGCATGTAGATGGAGAGCATGGTGGGCAGGGTGGAGGCAGACAGCCCCAGGTCGGTCACAGCCAACATGGACAGGAAGTAGTACATGGGCTGGTGCAGGGAGGGCTCTGACCTCACCACCCACAGGATCAGGCTGTTTCCTGCCAGAGCAGCCACATACATGGCACACAGAGGAATGGAGAGCCACGTGTGCACAGCCTCAAGGCCTGGCAGGCCTGTGAGGAAGAAGGAGGTGCCAGTGTGGTTGGAGTCTGCCATGGTGACCTGAGGGGTGGAACTCCAAAAGTACAATCACACGCCCTAGAATGAAAAGATTACTGGGTCAGAACCTGTTCTATAAATTAATACATTGACAAGACACTCCAAATGATCCTCTGATAATTACAGCCTTTTAATTTTTCCAAGTATTCCCCCTAGTTCATAGATCAGAAACCCTTAAAAAAAAAAGAGAGTTTGAATTATTACAAGAAATCATGCATATGTAGTAAGATTGGCTCTGGAGCCACACAACAAAATTTAACCCTAAATCAGAGTTTGAATCATGGTTCTTGAAAAGGAGTGAGACCATATTGATTCTAACTCTACATTACACATACTGAGAAATTAAATCCAGGTTCCAGTGTAGTCAGTGTGTCTGATCTAAAAGCAGAATTCAGTTTTCCTCACTCCCTGTCAGGATCTCCTTCACATACTTTTCAGTAAGTACTTCTTTAATAAGGTGAACATGAGAATTTTGCAGAGAGATACCTTCATACATACTAAAACATGGTTCCCTTTAACACATTAACACACCCTTGTGAGCACACAAATGAAGCCTTTCTACATGCAATCTAAACTGCCAAGTTATGGACATTTATCCAAATATGATTCATTGTCTAATGTCTATGATTCAATGTCTTATATGTACATGCATAACATATGAATAGAATGATTCTTAACTCATTGCATATTGAACAGACACTTTAAGGATCATCAGTAACTATTCAGCATTATATTTATGAAATTATAGAAACTAGAAAAAGACATTTGTTTGCCAAGGAATCAGGATTTAGCTCCACTTAAAAAGTAATTTCTGGAGGAGTATAAAAATCTGAGAGTAGGCCTTTTGTTTTCTCGTTGTTCTCTCCCTTGAATTTTGGCCACTGTGTCACTCCATGCCATCTCAACCACCTTCCAATACTTTGCCCATTATGAGTTCCATTTTTGAGAATACAGTGAAAGAGAACTCAATTTGAAAGTTTTTTCACTTTCCTTCCTAATCATAAACAAAGGGAAATTACTACAGTTTTCCAGAAATACAAAACATTAAAGAATCACAATGAAAAGGGTAATTTAATTTTGAGGAATCTTATTAAATCTTATACTCATAGACTTTTTTTCAGATGGTATTGATATTTTTCTTTATCACATTTCATTTTATATGCCAGGAAAAATGCAATCCAGTATTCTTTCTTTGAAAAGGAGGTCTGCATATTTGTGAATTCTTTCATTTTTTTTTTCTGCAGGTAAAAATATATAGTTCATTACCTTTTTATTTCATTTAAAGTAGTTTATAGAACATTTTCATATATACCATTTTAAAGCAATTCAAACTTCAGAATGTAGCAAATCAGTTTTTCCAGACAAAACAACTTAATCATGAATAATTCAAATACTTAACTTTCCTAAGTTTACATAGATAATAAAAGGAGGGAGGCTTTCCTCATGGCTCAGGGGTAAAGAGTCCGTCTGCCAATGCAGGGGACACGGGCTTGATTCCTGGTCCAGGAAGTTCCCACATGCTATGGAGCAACTAAGCCCGTGCGCCACAACTACTGAGCCTGTACTCTAGAGACCAGGAGTCACAATTACTGAGCCCACATACTGCAGCTACTGAAGCCAGCCTGCTCTAGAGCCCATGCTCTACAACAAGAGAAGTTGCTGTAGTGAGAAGCCTGCACACTGCAACTGGAGAGTAGCCCCAGTTTGCTGCAACTAGAGAAAGCCCATGCAGCAACAAAGGCCCAGCACAGCCATAAAGGAATAAGTAGAATTATTTTAAAAATAAATAAGTGAAAGGAGGATCCAGGACTGGAAGTGATCCTCTCTGACTCAGTGCTTTTTACTCTGAATATTTTTGCTTGGAAGACAAATGCCAGTCAAACAGACTTGAGGTACTCACAAACCTTATCTTTAAATCAAAGTAAACTAAAAACTCTCATGAATTCCTGTTTTTAAAAATTCCTTCATAATGGCCCCTTCAGGTTTGTCTATTGTAATCTACTTTCTTACCATCAGATTAGATGCCTGCATTTTCAGTCAGTAATTAAACTGTCTGAGGCAATGCTCAAGATTCAGGAAATAGAATGATGAAAAAAATAATAAGATCTCAATAAAAAGAGATGCATGAGTCAATATTATTTCAAATATGTGAAGAAAATAAAACAATGTGGAAAGAGAAGGGGGTGTTATTTTAGACTGCCAGTTTAGGTCGAAGTTCTCTGAGGAGGGGGCAATTGAAGAAAGCAGAAGGATGAAAAGGAACAAGAAAGTTGGAGATTTTTGTGTATGTGATTAAGTCGTTGGGTTTTTGTTGTTGTTGTTCAGTCGCTCAGTCATGTCCTACTCTTTGTGGTCCCATGGATTGCAGCATGCCAGTCTTTCCTGTCCTATACAGATGTATCAAGGAATAGAGGTAGATATCTACGATAGATATAATTGCAATAAGAAATAAGAGAGTTAGGCGAACCTTCTAGAACCAATACCATCACTTAAGAAAACTGTATTCCATTTGCTGGGGCTTCAGGGGTCAGGGTGGTATTCTCTTCTGCGCTGAATATATAGCAAGTGGCTCTGAAAGTGTGGACCCTGGGCTAGTGGTATCAGCAGCATGAGAAATTGTAATAAGTACAAATTATTAGGTCCCACCCTAGCCTACTGAATGATGCTTTCTCAGGAAGAAGCCCAGACTTAAGGTGCTTTAACCAATTCTCCAGGTAATTCTGATGCAAACTGAAGTCTGAGAGTCACTGTGGTACATTCTTAGGAATAGTATTGCTTAGTAAATAGATGAGTGCAGTGCTCTTGAAGTCTCACTAAAACAAAAAAGTGGGGGAGAATCAAAAGTCATGAGTTAAGAGAAAAGGAACACTAGAATACTAGGAACTGTTCTATCCACTGTCTTAGTTTATCTTTAAGTAAAACTATCAGATTGACGAAGTGAAATTAGCATAGTATATGTGAGTGTATGTATGCAGTGTGAGAGGAGAATCCTTTATCTTTAAGAAAGACTTAAATCCTTAAGTCTTTCTTTAGACAAAGAAAGAAACCTTGCATCTTAGTGCTAAATTCTGAGATGGGATCAACAAAGACAGTCACAAACAGAGTGTTTTAGTAGGATGTACCAAATGAGTTTGGATCTTCCCTGGTGGCTCAGACCATAAAGCGTCTGCCTACAATGCCTACCATGTGGGAGACCCGGGTTCAATCCCTGGGTCAGGAAGATCTCCTGGAGAAGGAAATGGCAACCCACTCCAGTATTCTTGCCTGGAAAACCCCATGGATGGTGGAACCTGGTAGGCTACAGTCCATGGGGTCGCAAAGAGTCAGACACGACTGAGCAACTTCACTTTCACTTTCTTTCTACCAAATGAGTTTACCATAGATCATTAAAGATTAAAGAAACCTGTAGAGATTATAATATATAATCATATAATTATAATCTGTAGAGATTATAATAAATAAGGATACTATTTGAAAAAAAAAATTTTTTTCAGGACTTCCCTGATGGCTCACTGGGTAAAGAATCTGTTTGAAAAGTATCACATTGTTAATAAATTAATCTGTCCACTAAATTCTGCTGCTGTAGGAAGTTGGACATGCTTTTTTATCCTTTTTACATACAGATTTATGAAATTTCTAGACAATTACTGAATTCTCATCTTATCTTCACCCCGGGGTTTCTTCAAAGTTAGAGAAGAATCTTTAACATTTCTTTTACAGATTGAAAGACCCTTTGCTTCACTCACAGGTTTTACATGTATAGGTAAAAGTACAATGAATGCCTCTAAAATAAGCAGATTCAAGGTTCCTGGCATTATATCACTTACTTAGTCTTTGAGAAAATGGAGTTCTGAAAGAAGACATTGAGATGTTCATATATGTAGTGTGTATTATTTTTTTTTTATGTTTTGTACTAAACTGACTGCCTAGGAGAGGGAAAGTTTTGTTTTTTTGTGTGTGTATTCACGTGTATGTGATGATTTTTCTTGCTTTAATATTTTTTAAAAAAGTATTTTCTGAGTGAAGGGATTTCATTGTAAGAAGCAGAATAAAAGTCTGGGTACCTGCCTCTGGTTCAGGCTCCAGCAATAAAATACTAAATAAATAAACAAACAAAGCAACTTGGACAAAACTTGAACTTAAACAAGAGCTGTTTCCACAAGAGTTAAGGATGCACTGTGAGCTTCTTCCTCATAGGAATTCCTCCTTTTGTTTTGTCCACAGATTTCCAACTAGGAGAAAACCTGTGGCATCAAGGTACAAAGTGGGAAGCCACACTGGATTTTCTAACACCAATATTTTATTTTCTTCTGCAGGCACATTAAAGTGAAAGTCTTGCTCAGTCATGCCTGACTCTTTGCGACCCCATGGACTATACAGTTCATGGAATTCTCCAGGCCAGAATACTGGAGTGGGTAGCCTCTCCCTTCTCCAGGGGATTTTTCCCATCCCAGGGACGGGGTCTCCTGTATCTCAGGTAGATTCTTTACCAGCTGAGGCACAGGGAATGACCATAGAATCCTTAGGCACATTAGGATTCAGATCAACAGCATTGAGAGAGAATATTCTGCCATGATAGTAATAGGAAACAATCAGAGAATAGGTTTCATGTTCATAAAGGATTCTCCTCTCACACTGCATACATACACTCACATATACTATGCTAATTTCACTTCGTCAATCTGATAGTTTTACTTAAAGATAAACTAAGACAGTGGATAGAACAGTTCCTAGTATTCTATAAAGTATTTAGAAAGTAAATAATAACTGTGAATATTTGTCCATCCTTTAATTTAGAAAATTTACTTACCATACTCAAAATCCAAGGCACTTTTTCAATGCTGATTCTTCAGAGATTTAGACAAAATTGCAATTAATCTTGATCACCTTAGGCCTATCAATTCAGATCTTTTTGTTCACTTCCATCTTGCAAGGAGAAACAGACCTTCTTTTCAAACTGTCTTCACAAACCAGCAATCCCCATACCATTTTGTTCCTTAAACTTTTCTTCACTTTAGCTTATCTACCTTAAGAAGCATAGAATCTATCTTCCTGGAAATTCAGGTATATACATATCAAGCTGTATTTAAGACAGTGGGGACTTTTGAAAATAAGTTGCCAGGTCCTACTTGCCATTTAATTAGTTCTATCTGTTATGACAATACTTTTGAGAAATTCTTTAGGAAACATATCCAATAGCTCCTAGATAATATTTGAAGATAAAGAGCCCCTTTTCTTCCTCTAAATCTTCAGTATAATATCCTTTTTCAGGGTCTTAATTCAAAACATATTAACAAGTCCTTAAACTAGCACTAATAAGGAAACTTGGCAAATTGGTTTTCCTCCTTCTTTCCCCTCCAAACCTCACAGATTGTTTACTTACCCAGAAGGAGATAAGATCTGAGAACCTTTCCCACCCCTCTCCTGGGTACATTCCTGAATTTTCTCCCTTGCTGAACACTCTGGGCTTTGGGGAAGCACTACCTTTTACCATGTCACTGCCAAACAAGTTTTGCAATGGGCCAAAGACTCTGTTGTGATTGGAAGTTCTTTGGACCTGCCAAGGCAGAATTTTTCAGTTACTGAGTCCCTATATATTCCAATTAAAAAGCAATCGGCCTTTTTGAGAGTACAAGCTTCAACATCAGAAAGGCCTGAGTTGAAAAAAGTCTTTACTGGTAATTGTCTAATGTGCAGGCTCTTTTGGGCCTCATTTCTCATGTCCCTAAAATATAATATTACTACCATTGGGAAGTAACAGATATATGATTAACATCAATGGCCCTAGAGTTAAACTGTCTAGGATTGAATCTCAACTCTGTCGCTTAATACCTCAGAATATTTGGGTATGTTATTTAATTTCTCATTGACTCAGTTTCCTTATCCATGAAATTGGAATAGTGAAAAGAGCTAATTCACCGTAGTTTTGAGGATTAAACCAGGTACTCCACACCAATACAGCATACTAACACATATATATGGAATTTAGAAAGATGGTAACAATAACCCTTTGTACGAGACAGCAAAAGAGACACTGATGTATAGAACAGTCTTATGGACTCTGTGAGAGAGGGAGAGGGTGGGAAGATTTGGGAGAATGGCATTGAAACATGTAAAATATCATGTATGAAACGAGTTGCCAGTCCAGGTTCGATGCACGATACTGGATGCTTGGGGCTGGTGCACTGGGACGACCCAGAGGGATGGTATGGGGAGGGAGGAGGGAGGAGGGTTCAGGATGGGGAACACATGTATACCTGTGGCGGATTCATTTTGATATTTGGCAAAACTAATACAATTATGTAAAGTTTAAAAATAAAATAAAATTTTAAAAAAAAATTTTAAATAACGCTTGTTATTTAAATATTCTAATAATTATCTGTTATTTTAATATGATTATTATTTTATAATAGTATAATGAGTTTTTAATATAATAACATATACAAATCACTAGTAAGTTATTTTAAAAGCACATATTAAACATTAAATTGATTATATGCTAATAATGGTCATACAAATGCAGCAAAGAAACTTTCTATTGTTGCCACAGATATTTTAAAGTTCAATAAAATGAAAGACTTTCCAACTTTGAGGACATGTCTCTATAGTTAAATAGAAATTAGAAATTTAGCCACAGCATTGAAAACCAAGACAATTAATGCTACTATGAAATAATGTTTTGTAAAGTTCTTTGTTTCACTGTATAGGCAAAATAAAATGAAAGCTTAATTTTTGTAGACACACTTACTTGTCAAATCCCTGAGT
Source organism: Bubalus kerabau (assembly GCF_029407905.1). Taxonomy (NCBI): domain Eukaryota; kingdom Metazoa; phylum Chordata; class Mammalia; order Artiodactyla; family Bovidae; genus Bubalus; species Bubalus kerabau. The sequence continues at coordinate 49,523,283 of NC_073638.1, forward strand.
ATGAATGCAGAAAAATAGAGGCTTGAAAATTTTTCCACTTAAATTTCCACCTTCATATTATATGTTATAAAGAAATAATAGATATTAAACATATTCCAACTAATAAATAAATAACTCTAACTCTGGGCAAGATATGTAAAATATACCAAACCTTGAAAAACAAGCAGGAAGATCTTTGATTTCTTGTGATAAAGGAAACAGGATGTGAAATTCATATCCATCTGGGCTTTCTGCCTGACTGTATTTTACAAGCTCAGACGGGGAAATTGAATGCAAATTTAGAGCAGTTCTCTTCCTAATGGAGGAAAGTATTAGCCTGTGAGTGACAGACTTACTTGACCTAATGTTACCTAGTGTTACCAAATCCAGGCTCCCTCTGCTTACCACATATGAAAGTGAAAGTTGCTCAATCTTGTCCAACTCTTTGGGACCCCATGGACTATACAGTCAGTCCATGGAATTCTCTGGGCCAGATTACTAGAGTGGGTACCCTTTCCCTTCTCCAGGGGATCTTCCCAACCCAGGGATGAACCAAGATCTCCTGCATTGCAGGTGTATTCTTTACCAGCTGAGCCACAAGAGAAGCCCAAGAATACTGAAGTGGGTAGCCTATCCCTTCTCCAGGGGATCTTCCCAACTCATGGATTGAACCAGGGTCTCCTGAATTGCAGTCGGATTCTTTACCAACTAAGCTATCAGGGAAGCTCACTACATAAAGAATCAATAAATCCAAGAGACTAGGTGTTAAGGCAAGGAATACGACCTTATATAGGAAGCTGGTTGCTGTAGAAGATGGCAGACTACTGTCTAAAAATAACATCTTATTTGGGTCTGGATGCCAGATTCTTTCATATAACACAGATGTTGGAGGGGGAAGGTGAGGAAGTAAAAGGAGAAGGTCATTAATCTTACAAATATCTGCTGGAATGGCCAGTCTCAGGGAAGTGATGTGTTAATGTCTTCCTTCCTGTAGATATCTACATGTGGACAGGGTCCTGAACAAAGGCATTTTGGTTTAACATTCAGATAGAGGGGCAGGGTTCCCTATGGCAGACCATTATGTATAGACAGTATCATTTTACTGAACAAAAGCAATGGTAAGCAAAGATTAAAATGAAAGAAACAGATGCAATATAGAGTCAAAATTTGCTCTTCCCTATATCAAGAGTACAGATTATGTTTGTAATAGAGCAGTTCTATCAAAGAAGTTAACTCAAGATTTACTTTTGAAAGAAAGAAACCATGACACCAGAGCAAATCAGTTTCTCTAGCTTTGACTTGTGTATGAAAGCCTAGTCAATGCTCATAAAAATGGCCTTGCAGGATGACAACTCTGCTTACCTTTTAAATCCTCCTTAAAATTCAGAGAAAATTCAGTTGTACATGGTATTCATCATTCAAAGACTATAACATAATAGCTTATGAAGTCTAAGAATATCCCATGTCTTTATTAGAAAGTGAGGAGCAGTGCTTTACATTCAGAGGGCTGAAGAATATTGGAGTCTGTATCTGCTTTTTATACCTCATGAAGCTTAAAGAAACACTTATCTGCATAATATTCACATTGTAATACATTTCATTTTATTATGATAATTAATGTATTTATTTATTCAAAATGCACTTCAATTTTTTGAAATATTCTACTGGTTTACAGTAACCAGGGTAACCCACATCTCGAATTAGTATGCAAATCATAAGAAAAACATATTTTGATTTCACATATTTGTCAAATTCTCAGACAGTACAACAAAGTGAGGCTCTCTTGAGCTTAATCTTGTGTGGTTCTAGGTTTTTAGTTGGAAGGCATCATTAGATGTCATTTGGAATCCTACTCTTCTAATTTGCTTACTTTTACATGAAAATGATATTCTCAGGAGGCTCTCGGTTTCCTCTGCAATAATCTGAGTAGTCTGCAGACTGATAATGACTTTGTCAAATAAGAACCACATTTGTTGGTTAGTTTGTTTTTCGTTAAGCAGGCACTGTTAAGCAGGCTGGAAAAACACCATAAAGTATTTTGGTCAGTGTTTCTGACTAATTAATTGATAGATTGTATGAAAAGAATTCTCTGCTTCCTCTGTGAGAAATCTTCAGTCAGCAAGCTGGTAATCATAACCAGGATTTCAACCCTGAGGCTCAGAGTTTACTGGGTTGGAGCATCTTCAGAATGCGTGCTTGAATCTCTTTGGTTTTGACAGTGTAGACAATCAGATTGAGCATTAGAGGTACAAGAAAGTGCAAATAGGAGAGAAGCATGTATATCTGAGCTGGCAGCTTCTTTTTCCCAAAGCGATGGATCACAGACAGGCTGACCAGTGGAGTATAAAATAATAGTTCAGCACAAATATGGGAAATGCAAGTATTGAGGGCTTTCAGTCGTCCAGCATTGGAAGCAATGCTCAATACTGTCTTCAAAATCATCACATAGGAGAGGAGAATGAGGACCGCATCTAGCCCCAATGTGGAGAGCATCACAAAGAGCCCAAGGCCACTGTTCACAACTGTGCTGGAACTGGCCATCCTCAGAACCTCAGGGTGAACACAGTAGGAATGTGACAGTGCATTGACAGGTAGGAATTGTAGTCTTCCAAGGAGTACAGGCAGGGGCAGGTGGAGGGCAGCACTGCGGGTCACACTGGCCAGCCCAATGGCCCCAATGCGCTTGGTTGTCAGGATGGTAGCATAGCGTAAGGGCTCTCGGATAGCCACACAGCGGTCAAAAGCCATGGCCAACAGCACAGCTGACTCAATTACTGAGCATGTGTGGATGAAGAAGAGTTGCACAAAGCAGGTTGCAGCTCCCACCTTCCTCTGGCCCAGGAGAAAAACAGCTGCCATGGAAGGCAGTGTGGAAACTGGGAGCCCCAGGTCAGCCACTGAGAGCATGGAGAGGAAGATGTACACGGGAGTGTGGAGGCTGGGAACAGACTTGACAATGTACAGAATGGTGGTGTTGCCTAGCAGAGAGAGAACATAGATGAAGCAGACAGGAATAGCTGTCCAGCAATGAGCAGTCTCCAGTCCTGGGAAATCCATCAGTATGAAGAAGAAACTTCTGGCATTGTTGTTGATAGGAATTGCCATAACTCTGAGAGAATTTTGCCCTTTAAAAATTGTGGAAGCAAGAAAATATTATTCTTTCATAGCATTTTCTATCATCTCATCCCATTTGGTACCCCTGGCCCATGCCTACAGTAATACTTCTCTGGTCACTATACTGAATCATATTCCTGTAGAAATTTCCCTAGGACAGGGTTCCCCCAATCTCAGGGTTCTAATGCCTGATCTTCTGAGGTGGAAGTGATGTAATAGTATTGGAAATAAAGTTCTCAATAAGTGTAATGTACTTGAATCATCCCTAAACGCCACCCCTCCCCACCCTCCTGGTCTTGGAGGCAAAAAATTGTCTTCCAGGCAAACCATTCTTGATGCCAAAAAGGCTGTTGACCTCTGCCTGGGGAATAATGCTGTGCTCTCTTCTTGGTGGTTTGTCCTGGTTATCAGAATCAAATTTGGCCCTTCACATATAGAAAATTCCTTCCTCATAAGAAGATGTTTCAAGGTACAAAAAATGCAAAGGGTAACTCTGTATTGAGAGCACAGAGTCCATGTATAATCTAAAACAGTTTTTATAATATAATAGGATTGTAAGGAAACCAAGATTCAGATAATTGTATCTAATGAATGCTCAGGGGTTAGGAAATAATGTATATAAAAATGTTAATATTAACTCTGAACTCCTGATATTACCAGATGTATATTTTGCTTTGGCAGTCAGGACATCAAAAGTAATATCTGTGACAGGAAGACAGCAGGAAGGGTTTGAGCTTGATGTGTTTGTTTACTGGACTCAAGTCTCTTCTCAATCCTACTTCCAGCTCTCTAAAAATATCTGAATAGCTGGTACAGACATGTGAGAAGAAGAAGTTGAAGACTAGATAGTATTTGTTGTTGGAGAGACAATATATTCTCAGTGGTCTTACACAATTACTGAGTTCCTGCTATGTACTCAATTTAAGTCATATACTGATATATAATATGTAATTGTGTTTTTGAAGGTCCTGTAACCCACGGGTCACCAGAGAACACGTTCACAAACTAGTTCATGAGGGCACTGACCATGAGACAGATAAAGAATCCCAACTGTGAACCTACATCCTGCTTTCCATGACTCACCTTTTTAATGATTCTGGGTCCCTTGAGGACAAATATTAAAGAAAGGACTAAAGTGAAAAATCTGAGTTCATGGAGTTCTAAAGAAACATTGTTGACATTGAATGGTTAGCCTCTTTGTTAACATCCTCTTGGGCAGTCATGTATGTGGCAGTTATGACCAGTTTTTGTGACCCCATGAACTGTAGCCCACACAGCTCCTCTGTCCAGGCAAGAATAGTCATTCCTTTCTCCAGGGGATCGTCCCCACCCAGGAATTGAACCCCAGTCTCCTTCATTAGACAGCAGATTCTTCACCGTCTGAGTTGCCAGGGAAGCCCTAACTAATCATCATGATATTGTAATTCCTTTTCATAAACTTACTGTAATGTTGCCAGATAAAGTAATAAAAGACACCTACAATCCCCATTTCACATGTTATCTGTTAGTCTAAAGAAAAACTAAAGAAGAATTTCTGTGTAGGCTGAGCAACAATGGTCAGAACCAAAACAAGTTGGATAATTTAATACTAAATATTGGCAGCAATTATAGGACAAGTAGTGAAGGAGGAAGTGACAGCTTTTCACTTTCATGCATTGGAGAAGGAAATGGCAACCCACTCCAGTGCTCTTGCCTGGAGAATCCCAGGGACAGGGGAGCCTGGTGGGCTGCCGTCTATGGGGTCGCACAGAGTCGGACACGACTGAAGCGACTTAGCAGCAGCAGCAGCAGCCGTGAAGGAGGATAATGAATATGAAGAAGAAGAAGAAAAAGGAAGGAAAAGGAGAAGAGCCATCTGTAAAGACAGCAAAAAGCAGAAGCAGGCCTATCATATTTGAGATGGACCTCTGATCCAAAGAAGAATACTGGAATTTTATGTGAGTACACTAATTTGAGATGTGAGGGTGCATGAGTCCTAGGAATCATCTATATTGTTCAAAAAAACCTCTCTGAGTTGTAGTTCCAGAGGGAGAGATGGGTAATGAGCATTCTTTGTATCCATCAAACTTCCCCTAACAAATTGTATTTATACACTGTTAATCACAGTATATTTTCAACAGAGGAGAAGCTTCATTCCCTGGTAGCTCAGAGGATAAAGCGTCTGCCTGCAATGCAGGAGACTGGAGTTCGATCCCTGGTTTGGGAAGACCCCTGGAGAAGGAAATGGCACCCCACTCCAGTATTCTTGTCTGGAGAATTCCATGGACAGAGGATCCTGGTGGGCTACAGTTCACAGGGTCGCAAAGAGTCGGACATGACTAAGCGACTTCACACACACACAATCACAGTATATTTTCAACAGAGAGAAAAAGCACCCCCCTCAAAATGCAATAAAATGAAATTACTATAAGTATAGATAATAAAAATTAAAAAAAAAAACAACTGAAATTCAGCATTATTATTTGTGGGAGAATATTTTATTCAGGCTTTCATAACCTCCTATAAATATTAGAAACTGTTCAACAGAATGTTGTAACCACTTTATAATGATGAGACAGATAAAGATGAAACTGTAGTGTGAATTCAATATAAGCTTCCCAGGTGGCTCAGTGCTAAAGAAACTGCCTGCAAAACAGGAGATGAGGGTTTGATCCTTGAATCAGAAGATCCCTTGGAGAAGGAAATGCCAACCCACTCCAGTACTTTTGTCTGGGAACTCCCATGGACAGAGGAGCCTTGCAGGGTACAACGCAGGGGGTCACAAAAAGTCAGACATGATTTAGAGACTACAATAACAACAACAACAAATGAATAAAATAGATTCTGCAACACGGCTAAAAGGAATGTAAAACTGTGTCTCAGAAAACAAATTCATTTTATTGTGATACTTAAGTAATTATGGAAATGTACCTTCCTGTATTAGTTCTGATGCATGAAGGAGAAGGGTTCCAAGCCCTCACTAAATAACTGAGAATCTAGATTTTCCTTGTGTTGAAATATTCCAGTCTGCATTCATGTCTGATAAAATGAGACAACTGGATATCTCCTTCTCTGCCACAGCCTTAAAGGATTTTTGAATGTTAACATTTAATAAGGAGCAGCTATACATTTTTGACACATGTATACATAGAGAAGAGACATACATTACAAAATGTTTGGATTTGTTCACAAAGAAATGCTCAAATGACAGGAGATAACACAGAATGGAAGAGAACGCCTCTGGACAATGGCCAGAGCTTGCAGCGTAAGGCAATACTTGCTTCTCTCTGGATAACGTTTCCCTCAACAGTTTCATCTTTACTGTCTTGTTGTTATAAAGTGGTTATGACATTTTGTTGAACATTTTCTAATATTTATAGGAGATTATGGAAATATGAATTTAAAAATTTTTTTTTTCAAAAACATACAACTTTCTGAGAAACATTTCTATGTTGTCCAGATGCTGGGTGGCTCTGTGGCCATACAGATCTTTAAAGGTGTTAATGCTGCTTTAGAACACTAAGTTGCACAGAGTCCTGGAGTTACTTGCACTGACTTGAGGAACGCTATATAAACTAAACCATTTCAGTTCTTCAAAGTATAAATACAGACCTATTATGCTTTTCAAAAATCTTACAGATTTAATATTATCAGTCCCTTATACCATTCCTTTTCAGATTATTTCTTCATTGTAAGAGTTTCACTGGTAAATATTTGGTATCACCTCTGTTACAATGCAGTGTGATAAACCGTATTTCCAGTTTTTATTCTCTCCCTCTTTCTTCCTTCCTTGCTTCCCAGCCTTCTTGCCTTTCTTTCTGTTTTCATTATTTCTTTCTTTTCTTTCTTACATTAATTATTATCAATTATCTAATGTACGTTTTACATAAATGAAATTTATTTTGCAGTTAATCTTTAAAAATTGACTGATATTTGGATGGGGAAAGAGGAGTCAGGGATGGTTTCCAAAAATATACAATGTATCATATGAGAGGATAAGAGATACTAGATACCTCCAACAAATGTCCACACTGCCTCAGAAATTCTCACAGTCAAGTTTGCAATCAGATCTAGCATAGCTCATGACTTCTCTTGACTTCCATCCCAAGTATACAAATGGCGTGCTTTGCATTAAACTCGCCCAAGGTGTTTCGATCACTCACCAGACTCCGAGGAAGGGACATAACCCCTGTGGATCATGGTGCGGCTGGAGCCTCCTGAGGCTCCCTGTCTTGATCATAGTACCAAGTGAGCAGGTTTATAAAGCACTGGTTCTGGCTCTCCCTGGAGGCTTATATCCAATCCCTATGGTACAGGGTCTCAGAGAAGCATCAGGTGTGCATATACCAGACAGAGCTGTCCATTGCTAATTTTTGTGGATCTTTGCCAGATCTTCAAATGATCTATGGTATAAGCTTAGAACACCCAGCCAGTTCTGCTTCAGGCTTGCTTTCTTCTGTTTCCAGCCTAAGCTCTTCTTAAGTACATAGAGATCAAAATCATCACACTGATCATAGCTATTCTGTCCCCAGAAACATCTTGCATTGTATTTAGATACCCAGGACATACAATCCTTTATATCCTCCAGTTCAGTTCAGTTAAATTCAGTCACTCAGTCATGTCTGATTCTTCGTGACCCCATGAATCACAGCACAGCAAGCCTCCCTGTCCATCACCAACTCCTGGAATTTACCCAAACTCATTTCCATCGAGTGGGTGATGCCATCCAGCCATCTCATCCTCTGTCATCCCCTTCTCCTCCTGTACCCAATCTCTCCCAGCATCAGGGTCTTTTCCAATGAGTCAACTCTTCTCATGAGGTGGCCAAAGTATTGGAGTTTCAGCTTCAGCATCAGTCCTTCCAATAAACACCCAGGACTGACTCCTTTAGGATGGACTGGTTGGATCTCCTTGCAATAGTGTAAAGTTTAAAAATAAAATAAAATTAAAAAAAAAAAGAGTCTTCTCCAACACCACAGTTCAAAAGCATCAATTCTTCGTCAATCAGCTTTCTTCACAGTCCAACTCTCACATCCATACATGACCACTGGAAAAACCATAGCCTTGAATAGACGGACCTTTGTTGGCAAAGTAATGTCTCTGCTTTTCAATATGCTGTCTAGGTTCATCATAACTTTCCTTCTAAGGAGTAAGTAACTTTTAATTTCATGGCTGCAATCACCACCTGCAGTGATTTTAGAGCCCCCCAAAATAAAGTCTGACACTGTTTCCACTGTTTCCCCATCTATTTCCCATGAAGTGATGGGACCAGATGCCATGATCTTAGCTTTCTGAATGTTGAGCTTTAAGCCAACTTTTTGACTCTCCTCTTTCACTTTCATCAGGAGACTTTTTAGTTCCTCTTCACTTTCTGCCATATGGGTGGTGTCATCTGCATATCTGAGGTTATTGATATTTCTCCCAGCAATCTTGATTCCAGCTTGTGCTTCTTCCAGCCCAGCATTTCTCATGATGTACTCTGCATAGAAGTTATATAAGCAGGGTGACAATATCCAGCCTTGACGTACTCCTTTTCCTATTTGAAACCAGTCTGTTGTTCCATGTCCAGTTCTAACTGTTGCTTCCTGACCTGCATACAGGTTTCTCAAGAGGCAGGTCAGGTGGTCGGGTATTCCCATCTCTTTCAGAATTTTCCAGTTTATTGTGATCCACACAGTCAAAGGCTGTGGCATAGTCAATAAAGCAGAAATAGATATATCCTCCAACTCTTCTCCAAATCCAGAGGATCATTTCCTTAACTTTAAATATCTTGGTTGTAAATATATTGAGAGTTGAATCTCTAGAGCATTATTTCCATGAGTGATAATGTTAATAGATTTCCTTCAAGGTAAATTGGTTTTGCACAGATTGATCTTTGTTACAATAATTTCTTTGTATTGCCTCCTCACCCCCTCCCTGACCCTGCGATGAATTTGGGATTGAGGAGGGCAACATTTGTACTCAGAGACTGGCCAGAAAATGCAGTGAGCAGAATTATCCAGAGAGACCAGTGAATAACCAGAATAGAGAGGTGCTGGAAGAGCTGAGAAAGCACAGATATCTCTAAGAAGTCAGCAGTTGATAGTATTAAATATTGACTAGCAGTCCAGGGATGAGGAGACAGGATTTGAAATATGTTATTTGATTTGGTATTAATAATTTAGAGTTCACTGGGGACCTTTGCCCAAGCAGTTTCAATGGAGCAATAGAGACAAAATTTGATTGCAAATGGAGTTGATAAAAAATTTTTTTACTTCAATTTAAATACAAATAAACTATGATGTTTGGGGATGCACATATATAATCACAATAAAAAGAAAAATAATGAACTGAACACTATAAAAGTCAGAATAGTGATTTAACATGGTGACGGTGGTAAGGTTATGTTCAGGAAAGACTGCAGAGGAAATTTGGGTGTTATTTCTTTATTTAGGTGACATTTATGTGGATGCCCAGTTTTACAAAAATTTGTTAAATTGTTCATTTATTTCCATGCAGGTTTTAAACTCCAACAAAATGTATTTTAAAATAATTTGAGAAGATTAAGACTATTAAGACCATTTATGCATTTTTTTCAAGTAGCTTAATTTTGAGCCAGAGGGAAAATTTAGATCAGGTACTGAGTGATAGCCATATCTGATGGAGAGTCTTAATAATGTATTTTCAAACTGTTGCTGAGCAACTAGTGGAAAAGCAGTCACTGGAGATAATTATTTCTAGTTAAAGAAGCACAGGATACTCATGCTTGGTAAGGTAGATGTGTTCATTTCCTATAGCTGCTTAGTCAAATCACCACAAACTCATGGCTTATAATAGCACAATGTTTCTTTCTGGAAATTAAAACCTCCAAAATGAATCTTCCTGGGCTAAAATCAAGGTATCTGCTGGACAAGTTCTTTCTGAAGGATATGGAGAGGAATCTGTTGTCTTGCCTTTCTCAGAACCTAGCAGATGTTTGCATTCTTTGGCTTATGGCCTCATTCCTCTACCTTCAAAACCATCAATATAGTGTCTTCTCTTCTGACAGCCTGTCTCCCCCTTACAAAAATCTTGTGATTGCCTCAGACCCACTCAGAAAATTCAGGATGATGTCCTAATCTCAAGATCCTTAGTTTAATTACATCTGCAAAGTTTCTTTTGCCACATAAGGTAATATATTCATTCACAGGTTAAATGTACAGATATTTGATGGGCCAGAATTCAGCCTACTGTTTGTGGAGAAAAAAACATAGAGTGAGAGTAAAAGTTTGGTTGAAACACCAGAATATAGGTCAAAAGGAATTTTATGCACTGAGTGCAGTAAATCAGACAGAGAAGGAGAAACATCATATTTCTTCAGTCACTCAATCATGCCGGACTCTTTGCGATCCCATGAATTGCAGCACTCCAGGTTTCCCTGTCCTTCACTATCTCCCAGAGCTTGCTCAAACTCATGTCCATCAAATTGGTGATGTCATCCAACCATCTTGTCCTCTGTCATCACCTTCTCCTCCTGCCTTCAATCTTTCCCAGCATCAAGGTCTTTTCCAATGAGTAGACTCTTCCCATCAGGTGGCCAAAGTATTGAAGCTTCAGCTTCAGCATCAGTCTTTCCAGTGAATATTTAGGATTGATTTCCTTTAGGATTGACTGGTTTGATTTACTTGCTGTCCAAGGGTCTCTCAAGAGTTTTCTCCAACAGAACAGTTCAAAAGCATTCTATTCTTTGGCACTCAGCTTTCTTTTTGGTCCAACTCTCATCATATCACATCCCTTATATGTGGAATCTAAAAAGAATTGATGCAACTGAACTTACAAAACAGAAAAAGATTCACAGACTTGGAGAATGAGTTTATGGTTGCCAGGGAGAAGGATGAGAGGAAGGGATAGTTAGGGAGTTTGGGATGGACATGTACACACTACTGTATTTAAAATGGATAACCAAAAAGGACCTGCTGTATAGCACAGGGAGCTCTACTCAATGTTATATGGCAGCCTGAATGAGAGGGGAGTCTTGGGGGGATTCATACATGTATATGTATGGCTGAGTCCCTTTGCTGTTCACCTGAAACTATCACAACATTATTTGTAATTGGCTATACCCCAATACAAAACAAAAAGGTAAAAACAATTTAAAAAGGAATTTTATGCTGCCATATGAGAACTAAAGTCAAGAGATGATATGAGAGTCTCATACATGTAAGGGTAGCAGGTATAATGAAATTACTACAGAAGTTCCCATGCAGAGATTGTGTTTGGGTCTAAGGATATTAAGGAAATGGAAAGAATATGTAGAGTTCTAGAAGCCTATTCTATCCTAGTAATTGTAATATGTGGAGTAAAGAAAGGCAAGAGTAACTGGAAAAGCTAAATCTCTGGAGCTCTTTCTTATATTCTGAACAACAAACAAAAGCTTACAACTTTGAAAATGAATATATTCAAGTTGCATATAATAGTATTGACAAATCTCAAGACAATTATGTTAAAAAATTTGGTGACTTTTTTTTTGGTAAGGATTTTAAACAATGTTATATACCATGTGTATGCTTATTATATATAAATGCATATGCTTATTATATACAATACATATCCATTAAATATAGTCTTTCCAGGTGACTCAGACGGTGAAGAACTAGCCCTCAATACAAGAGACCTGGGTTCGATCCCCATGTTGGGAAGCTCCCCCAGAGATGGAAATGGCAACCCACTCCAGTATTCTTGACAGGAGAATCCCATGAATAGAGGATCCTGGTGGGATATAGTCCATGGGGTCACAAAGAGTCAGTTGGACACGACAGAATGACTAACACTTTCACTTTCAATGAGAAAGGGAAAAATAATCCACAAACTGAAATTTGTGTGGTTACTTTTGGGAACTGAGTTGGATGTCTGATTCAGCAAGAAATCTTTCCCTTTATTGTAACTCTTTTTATTTTAAAAGCTTGGATTCAATTGTGGCAAAAAATTATAATTCAGAAGAATCAAGTCAAAAAATACATGTAGGTTTGTTGTATCATTTTCTGCATTTTTGCATGCTTGAAATATTTTCTAATAATAATGATGATATATAAACAAGAGAAAAAGAGGATTGGATTGAGAGCAAAATTGAACATCTCAGATAATATTAAAATAAATACATTTGAAAGTAATGATAGTTTGATATTCTTTGAATATAGGAGATTACAATTTTTCTTTGACATTGGAAAGAAGAATTTGATGGCATATCTAGATACAGACTTTTTTATGCAAGTGAAATTGAAGAGTTGCTAACATTTGATATTAAACTGTGGATTATGAAAAAAGTCATTGAGGGTTTCAAATATATACATTTAAGGCACCAAATGGCCAAATAAATTTATTATTAATTTGTAGCTATTACAATATGAAAGAATCTAGTGTTACTCTTAATTAGAATTAAAACATACAGGTGTTAAGAGTAGAAAATATAAAGATATTTAAAATGGTTCCAAAGTTGAGAAATGCAAAGTATAAAAAACAAGAAAGAAAGGATACTGATGGAGCTTTTTTAGGAGTATGTGTGATCCAGAGTGAATATGAGAGACAATGAAAAAAACTGGGACCAGAGAAAAGAGTAAAGTCCAGATGCTATGAAGTCAAGGAGTGAACGTGCTTGAAAGATAGAATATAATAACAAAGATTGATACACTGGATTTGAGGATTACACTCATTTTTAATGATGATGATATTTTACTTGTAATCAAATGTTGATAATAATGAATTTAGTAATACATTGGTGACATTGCAAATTTTAAGCAAAGTAGAGAAATAAAAAAATTAGGGATTGCATAAGTTATTTAAATTGGAAAGTACAATTACTTATGAAATTATATATTAATTCAAAAATTTGGGAGGATTTCTTTGGATTACACTTTAAGATGGATTAGTGACCAAACCCAAATCCCAAGTGTTGCATTATAAATGTAGACTTTGAGTCAGTTTTTTACAAAAATGTGAAAGGAGATAGTCAAATGGTGTGAGTAACTAAGAAGGGAATTTTATCTACCTTTTAACTAAGACCTAAATTATTTTGGAGGATTATTTGAACTTATTTTCTCACTATAAGTCAGATATAGTCTATCTTCATATTCAAAACATTTCAAATTAGAATTTCACATTTTTAAGTGCTTTAAGTATACAGTTCAGTGATAATAAGTATATTCCCAATGTGAACTAATGAATTTCCATATTCTAAATATTTAATATAAATTGGATCATGTTGTTGAAACTAAGTTTGTGTGCCTGATGCACAGTGAGAGCAAGAAAACTGCAGCACCAGAGCCTGGAGCAAAGTCATTAGCCAAGTAGGCACCAACTTCGAAGTTGGGAAACACGCAGACCAGGATCTCCTGCATTGCAGGTGGATTCTTTACCAACTGAGCTATTAGGGAAGCCCATGGGAAGCACAGGCTTATCTCAAATCCACTTTGCTGGCTGGCCCAGGACCAAGATTTTTAAAGGCAAAAAGTGTAGGGGAGAGGATCTTAAGATACATGTTCAGCTTATGGACCTTCTGGTTGGTTGATGGTATAGCAACACCATGCTGTTTCTGGAATATCAATCATCAACTTCTGTTTCCAGTCATGTTCCCAGAGGTCAGCATGTAGTCACATCTTCCACCTGCAGGGGAAGCGGGTCTGGGTCAAGAATAATCAGGTGGGTTGCCATTTCCTTCTCCAGGGGATCTTCCAGACCCAGGGATGGAACCTGTGTCTCCTGCATTGGCAGGCAGATTCTTTACTGCTGAGCCACCAGGGAAGCCTTGGTTTCTATAGAACTGCTCAAAGTTGTGCATCAGATTGTTATCTGTATCCCTTCAGAAGGAACTAGGAGTCCTGTGACTATTGTCCTAATCAGTAACTGCTTGAGTCTTCTAATCGGAGAAGGCCTAAGAGACTGAAGTCTTTTATTTTTCTTTCTTTCTTTTTTCTTTCTGTAAACAGGAAATGGAGCCATTTTGTTTTGTTTTTTATCCAAGAGGGCTCCCTCAGGGTTCTGCTCAGTTTCAATCATACAGTATTTCTTCTCCTATATCTGGCTTATTTCATGCAGCATAAAGTTTTCAAGGTTCATCCATGTTACAGAATGTAACAGAATTTTATTCCGTTTCTTAATTGGATAACATCCCATTTCTTATGTATACCACAGTTTGTTTAACATTAGTCAGTTGATGAACATTTGTGATGTTTCTACCATTTGGCCTTTGAGAATGATACTGCAATGAACATTCACATATGAGTGTCATTTGAATACTTGTTTTAAATTCTTTCAAGTATATACCTGAATGGAATGGTTGGATCTCATGGAACTTCTGTTTAACTTTTTGAGGAACCATTGACCTCTGTTCCACAGTAGCTGCACTATTTTATATTCCCTCTGGCAAGATTCTAGGATTTCAGTATTTCCATATTCTGGAAATGTATCTTTCAGAGACATACTACAAAATATAATGAAACACAAGTTAGTCAGAATTATAGTTCAATTTGGTTAAATGTATGTGTTCCCTGGTTGCTCAGAGGATAAAGCATCTGCCTGCCATGTGGGAGACCCGGGTTTGATCCCTGGGTTGGGAAGATCCCCTGGAGAAGGAAATGGCAACCCACTCCAGTATTCTTGTCTGGAGAATCCCATGGACAAAGAAGCCTGGCGGGCTACAGTCCACAGGGTCACAAAGAGTCAGACACAACTGAGCAAGTTCACTTTGGTTAAATATAGATTTTGATGAGTTTTTTTTTTTTTCTTTATGCTCATTACCTAACCTGCAGTATAAAGGTTTATACTTTTAACATATATGATCTCCCTATATAGGAAAGATTTTTTTTATTGACAGAATAACCTTCTATGGTTATGTTGACTTTATTATGCTTTTGATTATTAAAAATATTCCTCATTTAGAAAACAGCTAAGTTTATTTATAGTCAGTTACATTCTATTTTTTAAAAATTTTATTGGCATTTGCAAATAAATAAGCAAGTATTTTTTTGTCAAGTACCTAGGATCCTATGTTAAATGTACAAATATTTTACAAGTTTTGACTTTTGCCTTCCCAAAATTGAATCCTGAAAGTAAAATAAAATTAAAGCTTTCAATTTTACTGCAGTCAAAAAAAAATTTCAGAATATCTTTCCTCTTAAAACAATCTTTCAGATTTCCCATTGGCCACAGGAAAATCTAACCTTATAAAAAGAGAGGTGCTAGAAGTATTTAAGTTTATTTGATATGTTACGATGGATGGATTCAATAGGAAGAATTGTCAGATTAGAAGAGATGCTCTGTTTTCCCTAGGTTAAATTGGTACAATTAAAATGTTGTTAATATAAGTATCTCACAAGTTATATTCTCTTTGCATGGTATTTCCTAGAGATTTGTTAATGTCTTGCTCTTCATAATTTATATCTATTTGTCAGAAACCTAAAGGTGCTTTGCCTGATAGAAGGAAACTACAGTGTATTAACAGTAACTTAATTTATTAAAGAAAAAAAAGTTTACTTGATCATGACCTACTTCTTTAATTTGAATGTAGCAATAGTTTTCAGTTGGCAGTTTAATTAAAATGCAGGCATTTAGTACCTATAAAGCTATTCTGAAACTCTGAACTTCTATGTCTTGGATATGTATTTAATAAATTTTTATAAATTATACATATTTATGTCTCAGTATAATATTGTTACAGCTCAAGATTTCTTTCTCAGTGAAGATTGCATTCATTAATTTTTATAAATTAGATAGTATACTTTATTTGAGAATAGGTAAAATTATTATCCATATAGACATTTTGTCTAGTTTTTTGTTGTACAATTTCTAAGTCGTGTCCATCTCTATGACCCCATGGATGCAGCGTGCAAGGCTTCCCTGTTTTTTACTATCTCCTGGAGTTTGCTCCAACTCATACCCATTGTTTGTTTGTTTGTTTTCTTAAGTTGACTTTATTATATTTGATTTGAATGCCACAGGAACTAACAAATTCCTTGTCTTATCATGACCTCTTATCTGATCTTTCTCTTTTGAAAAATGTCAGTAATAAAATGAACATAAACATTTTAAGTATTTCATTATTTGCAAATGGTTTTGTTGTTTTGGTTGTTGTTTTACTCTGGCACTTCCCTGGGAGCTCTTGAAATCAGCCACAGGACAGATGCTTCTTCTTCAACTACAGAAGACTGTCTCAGAGCCCCCACGAATAACTGTGAGTGCACGCTTAGCCACTCAGTGTGTCTGACTTTTTGTGACCCCATGGACCGCAGTCTGCCAGGTTCTTCTGTCCATGTAATTCCCCAGGCAAGAACACTGGAGTGGGTTGCCATTTCTTTCTCCAGGGGATCTTCCAGACCCAGAAATCAAACTCCTATCTCCTATGTTGGGAGGCAAATACTTTACAACTGAGCCAACTGGGAAGCCCGTGAATAACTGTACCAATTATTAACTCTTGGGTAGAGAGTTCTGATGACATTACTTAAACAATTTTGAGATTTTACTGATGAACTGAATAACAATCTCCAGAACATTCGTAGAGCAGATGGAGCCATGAGTTTGCCAATCCAAGTTCCAGCAGAATGAGACTTAATTACACAGGACTAAATACACTGGTGAGGGATGATTTTAGATTTTTCTTCAAATATTGTTGATGTTTCATAATTTGGTATTCTGGATATATACTAAAATCTTTTCTCTCTTCTCAAGCTATCTGAAAGTCACACTAATTTAGTAGATTCAATTTTTATAAGCTGAAATGCAATATTTATAAATGATATATTATTCTCCATGCCTAACTCCTCCTGATTTTGGGAAATCTTAGTTAAGTGTTCAAAGGTGTGTCTCTTGATCTCCCAATAAGGACATGGACCCATCTCTCTGTGTGTCCGCATTCTAACTTGTACTGTCTGCCACCAAACCTCCTTCAATTACTGGAGAATTATTTGTTTACAATATTATGTCCCCTGATGACTTAAACATTCACACTGAGAAAGTGATATTCCAATTTGGTTTCCTTATGCTTTGACTAGGGATTAGCTCAGCATAGGTAAATAAATATGATTTAAATGAATGACTCTGTAAGGGAGAAATAAAATATGGGTAATGTGTGTCCTTTGTCCTTTCCATCCCAACATCATAAGAAATTATTAATATGGTACAGAGAAGTGAAGTGAAAGTTGCTCAGTCGTGTCCGACTCTTTGTGACTCTATGAACTGAAGAATACCAGGCTCCTCTGTCCATGAGGGCTTCCCTGGTGGCTCAGAGGTTAAAGCGTCTGCCTGCAATGCGGGAGACCTGGGTTTGATCCCTGGGTTGGGAAGATCCCCTGGAGAAGGAAATGGCAACCCACTCCAGTATTCTTGCCTGGAAAATCCCATGGACAGAGGAGCCTGGTGGGCTGCAGTCCACAGGGTCGCAAAGAGTGAGACATGACTGAGTGACTTCACTTTGACTTTCTTTCTGTCCATGGAATTCTTCAGGTCAGAATACTGGAGTCGGTAGCCATTCCCTTCTCCAGTAGATCTTCCCAACCCAGGGACTGAACCCAGTTCTCCCACATTGCAGGCAGATTCTTTACCATCTGAGCCATCAGGGAAGCCCCAATATGCTACAACTTGATGGAAAATATTAGCGTGTGAGTGACAGACTTACTTGACCTGATAATGTTTATTTTGGCAAAGATCAGTTCCATCAGAGAAGTTAGCTAATGATTTAGTACAGAAAGAAAGAGACTCTGACAAAGTAAATCAATTCCTCTAGCTTTGACTTGTTTATAAAAATCCAGTCAGTTCTCATAAAAATGGCCCCACAGGATGACAACTTTGCTTATTTTTTTAAATCTTCCTTAAAATTCAGAGACAATCCACTTATATATGGTATTCATCATTCAAAGATTGTAACATGATAGTTTCTGAGGGCACTGAATATCCTATGTCTCCATAAGGAAATGAGGAGCAGTGCTTTAACTGCATTCAAAGGGCTGGAAAATATTAGAGGCTGTATCTGCTTTTCAGATGTCCTGGAGTTTAAAGAAATTCTGGGCTGCATAATATTCACATTGTGACACACTTCACTTTATTATGATAACGAACACATTTATTTCTTAAGTACACTTTAATTTTTGAAGAATTCCACTGGATTTACATTTTCCAATGTAACTCATCTCTCTATTTAGTATGCAGATCATAAGAAAAACAGTTTGATTTCAATTTTTTGACAGATTTTTTAGATAGTAAACCAAATGAGGTCCTCTTGAGTTTGATTTTGTACGATTCTAGGTTTTCAGTTGGAAGAAATCTTAGATGCAATTTTTGGATCCTATCTAATTTGCTTGCTTTTACATGAAAATGATATTCTCAGGAGGCTGTCAGTTTCCTCTATAACAATCTTTTGAGTTTTTTAACAGACTGGTAATGACTTTCTCAAACAAGAAGCATCTTCTTTTTTTCATTAAGCAGACACTGTTTTGATGGCTAGAAAAACATTACAATGTATTTCAGTCAGTGTTTTTCAAAAATTAATTGATAGGCCAGATGGAAGGAATTCTCCGCCTGCTCTCAGAAATCTTCAGTCAGTAGGCTGGCTGTCATAACCAGTGTTTTATCCCTGAGGCTCAGAACTTTCTGCGTTGAAACATCTTCAGAATGCATACTCGAATCTCTTTGGCTTTGACAGTGTAGACAATTGGGTTGAGCATTGGAGGTACAAGAAAGTGCAAATAGGAGAGAAGCATATATATCTGAGCTGGCAGCTTCTTTTTCCCAAAGCGATGGATCACAGACAGGCTGACCAGTGGGGTATAAAATAATAATACAATACAAATGTGGGAAATGCAAGTATTGAGGGCTTTCAGTCGTCCAGCATTGGAAGCAATGCTCAATACTGTCTTCAAAATCATCACATAGGAGAGGAGAATGAGGACCGCATCCAGCCCCAATGTGGAGAGCATCACAAAGAGCCCAAGGCCACTGTTCACAACTATGCTGGAACTGGCCAGCCTCAGAACATCAGGGTGAACACAGTAGGAATGTGACAGTGCATTCACAGGTGGGAATTGCAGTCTTCCAAGGAGTACAGGCAGGGGCAGGTGGAGGGCAGCACTACGGGTCACACTGGCCAGCCCAATGGCCCCGATGCGCTTGGCTGTCAGGACGGTGGCATAGTGTACGGGCTCTCGGATAGCCACACAGCGGTCAAAAGCCATGGCCAACAGCACAGCAGACTCAATTACTGAGCATGTGTGGATGAAGAAGAGTTGCACAAAGCAGGTTGCAGCTCCCACCTTCCTCTGGCCCAGGAGAAAAACAGCTGCCATGGAAGGCAGTGTGGAAACTGGGAGCCCCAGGTCAGCCACTGAGAGCATGGAGAGGAAGATGTACACGGGAGTGTGGAGGCTGGGAACAGACTTGACAATGTACAGAATGGTGGTGTTGCCTAGCAGAGAGAGAACATAGATGAAGCAGACAGGAATAGCTGTCCAGCAATGAGCAGTCTCCAGTCCTGGGAAATCCATCAGTATGAAGAAGAAATTGCTGGCACTATTGTTGATAGGAACTGCCATATCTCTGAGAGATTTTTGCCTTTTAGAAGTTATGGAGACAGCAAAAGTTTACTCTTTTATAGCATTCTCTATCATCTCATCCCATATGGCACCCCTGGCCCATGCCTTCATATAAATATTGCTCTTCTTTTCTCCTCACAATACTGAATCCTGTTCCTTTACACATTACCCTAGGGTATAATGCTACACTCTCTTTTGGGTGGTTTGTCAAAAGAGAGTTTGAGACTAGTTTGTCCAAAGAGACTAGTTTACAGAAGCAAATTAGGCCTTTTGTTTATAGAAAATTTCTTTCTCATATGCAGATATTTTAATGGATAAAAAAGGCAAAGTGAAACTCTGTATTGAGAGTGAAGTGTCCTTGTACATAATCTAAATCAGTTTTTGTACCATAATAATAGGGTTCTACGGAGAAGGCAATGGCACCCCACTCCAGTACTTTTACCTGGAAAATCCCATGGACGGAGGAGCTTGGTAAGCTGCAGTCGATGGGGTCACTAAGAGTCGGACACGACTGAGTGACTTCACTTTCACTTTTCACTTTCATGCATTGGAGAAGGAAATGGCAACCCACTCCAATGTTCTTGCCTGGAGAATCCCAGGGACGGGGGAGCCTGGTGGGCTGCCGTCTATGGGGTTGCACAGAGTCGGACATGACTGAAGCAACTTAGCAGCAGCAGCAATAGGGTTCTAAAGAAACCTAGATTTGGATAATTGTATTTAATGACTTCTTGGTAGTTAGAAAATAAAGTGTATAAGAATGTTAACAGTAACTTTGAACTCCTGATATAACCAGATCTATTTTTTGCTCTGACAGGACATCAGAACTAATACCTTTGACAAATACCAAGAAGAGTTTGAGTTTTATCTGTATTTTCCCTGCATTTATGTCCCTTTTTAATCCTAGTTACAGATCTCTGAAAAATATTTGAATATCTGGTACAGATCTGTGGGAGAGGGAAGGTCAAAACTAAATAATATTTGTCATTAGAAATACAGTATAATCTCAATGCCATGCACAATTACTGAGTTCCTGCTACGTACTCAGTTTAAATAATATACTGACAGGTGATTTATAGCTTATGTTTTTGAGGGTCCACTAACCCATGGGTCAACAGAGAACACATCCATAAACTAATTCATGAGGGCACTGACTATGAGACACATAAAAGATTCCAACTCTCTATCTGCATCCTGCTCTTCATGACTCACCTTTTTAATGATCCTGATTCCCTCACAGATGATTATTAAAGAGCAGAATAAGTGTGGAATCTCAGTTTATGGAGTTCAAATGAGACCTTGTTCACATTGAATGATGCTTCTCTTTGTCAACATCTCCTTGAGCAGTCTTATGTATGTGGCAATTATGAACAGTTAATCTCCATTATAGTCTAATTCTTTTTCATAAACCAACTATAATGCTGCTCTATAAAGCCATGAAGAATACCTGCAGTCCCCATTTTACATGTTACCTCTTAGTCTAAGGAAAATCCAGAAAAGATATTGTGTGAAAGCTGAGCAATGTTGTCAAAACCAAAACAAGGCATGGCAATTGAATAGTAAAAGCATATTGGCACTGATGGTAGGACAAGTAGTGGATGAAGAGGAAGAAAAAGAAAGAGAAGAAGAAGGAGAAACACCTTAAGAAAAGCAAAGATGGCAGGTGTCGTGCTATTATATTTGAGAAAAGATCTGTAATAGAAAAAGGAAAGCTGTTTTTTTTTTAATGGGTCAACTACTGAAATCTGAGGGTGGGTGAGTGCTATGATTTATCTATATTGTCCTAATACAATTTTTCTGAGTTGTGGTTACAGAGGGAGAGATGGGCAATGAGTGGACTTAGTACCCATCCACCTGCTTTGACAAATTTTACTTATTTTATTATTAATTAAATTTTATTTCAGTATAGTTACTTTACAATGTTGTGTTAGCTTCTACTGTACAGCAAAATGAAAAAGCCATACATATAAATATATGAATATCTCCCTGCCTTTTGGATTTGCTTCCCATTGAGGGCACCACAATGCATTGAGTAGAATTCCCTGTGCTACACACGCTTTTAATCACAGTGTGTTTAAAATCACAGATACACTAGGAATGCAGAGAATTACCAGAGAAGGGAATGTATATAAGAAAAACAGCAGTGGGTACTGCATTTGGTTAGTGGTATGAACTATTTTTTCCAGCATAATTCAGTAATTATTATGGGTCTGCTGTATAGCTCAGCTTTGTAGAGAGGTAGTGCTATATATGAAGCCAAATTCTGAGGAAGTATAGTTATACAAGGGCTTCCCTGGTAGCTCAGCTGGAAAAGAATCTGCCTGCAACACAGGAGACCCCAGTTCAATTCCTGGGTTGGGAAGATCCCCTGGAGGAGGGATAGTCTACCCATTCCAATATTCTTGTCTGGAGAATTCCATGGACAGAGGAGCCTGGCGGTCTATAGTCCATGGGGCCCCAAAGAGTCGGACACAACCGAGCAACTGAGCACATACACATACACACACACACACAAGGAATAGTCATACAGTTTCAGAATTCATTTACACATGGAGAAGAGAGATACACTAAAAATGTCTGGACTTTCTCACAAAGAAATGCTAAAATGATAGGAGATACCAGGCAATGGAAGACAGAGCACATCTGGACAAAGGTCAGAGCTTGAAATACAAACCAATGCATGCTTCTCTCTGGATAACCCATAGTTTCTTCTTTAAGTATCTCATCATTATAAACCAAAGGGTTATGACATTTTATTGATCTGTGTCTAATAGTTACAGAAAATAGTGTAAGTCGAATTTCAAAAGTCTTTTTTTATTTTTGAATGTACAACTTTCTGAAAAATGTTGCTACATTGCCAATATGCGAAGTGGCTTTCTGCCTATACAGATCTTTAAAAGTGTTAGTGCTGCTTCAGAGCACTAAAGCTGCACAGAGTCCTGGAGTTTCTTGCACTGCCCTGAGAAATGCTACATAAACTAAATTATATCAGTTCTTCAAAGCATAAATGCAGAGCTATTGTGCTTTTTTTTTCACATCAGTTATAAAACTGCATTTATTTGACTATATAATATTTTATTGTATGGATATGCCATAATTTTTAAATAATCATCTTCTGTTACACAATTAAATTATTTTTGTATACATTTATATAAACCATGCTGTGAGATACATATATGTATACATATCTGATACAAATCATACATTTCTTACCCTAAAATATATGCCCAGAAATGAAATTACTGGTTTATATTCACTACAGTATATTAAGGCTTTTTGATATATATTGCCAATTTAATTTAAGAAAGTTTTGTCAAGTTACTATTCTGTCAACAGTATATAAGAGTGAACATTTCCTTACACTCTTGCCAGTAGTCTCTACTATAATTTTTTTTTTTTTTGTGAACCAACTGTATTTCCATTTTTATTTTTTTTAATTTTATTTTATTTTTTAAAAATCTTGTAGTATAGATTTAATATTATCAGTTCTTTAAACTATTTCTTTTAAGAGAAGACCTCTTCATTGCTCTTCATCATGAGGGCTTCATTGATAAATACTTTGTGTCACCTCTATTACAATGTAGTGTGAGAATTACAAAACATATTTCCAGTTTTTCCTCTTTGCCTCCTTCCTTCTTCCTCATGCACGCTCAGTAGCTTCAGTCATGTCTGAATTTTTGCGACCCTGTGGACTGTAGCCCACCAGGCTCCTCTGTTCATGAGGATTCTCCAGGCAAGAATACTGGAATGGGTTGCCATGCCCTCTGCCAGGGGATCTTCCCAATTCAGGATCAAACCCACATCTTCTGCGTCTCCTGTATCACAGGCAGATTCTTTACTCACTGAGCCACCTGGAAAGCCCCCCTCCCTGCCTCCTTGCCTTCCTTTTCTTTTCTTTTAGGTATTACTTTTTCCTTACATTAATTATGGACTTGCAGTTGATCTTAAACTAAATGGCAAGAATTGAGTGAGGAAAGAGGGACCAGGGATGGTTTCCCAAAGATATAGAATGTATCATATATGAGAAAAAGAGATGTTGTATACCTCCAACAAATGTCCACCCTGCCTCAGAAATCTTCACAATCGAGTTTGCAACCATATTTAGGATAGCCCATTGACTTCTCTTGACTGCCATTCCCAATATGCATACACTGTGATTTGAGCTAAGCTAGCCTGGAAAATCCCATGGACAGAGAAGCCTGGTAGGCTACAGTCCATAGGGTAGCTAGAGTCGGACACAACTGAGCAACTTTACTTTCACTTTTCACTTTCATGCATTGGAGAAGGAAATGGCAACCCACTCCAGTGTTCTTGCCTGGAGGATCCCAGGGACGGGGGAGCCTGGTGGGCCACCATCTATGGGGTCGCGCAGAGTCAGACACAACTGAAGTGACGCAGCAGCAGCAGCAGCAGCAGCAGCAACAGCTCAAAGTTATTGATCACTCACCTGACCCCAGTGCAGGGACACAACTTCTGCAAATCAAGTGCAGCTGGGACCTTGTATGGCTCCTGCCTTGAGCATAGTTTCAAGTGAGCAGGTTTATAAAGCACTGATTCTGGCTGTCTCTGGAGGCTTACATTCAGTCCCTGTGGTATAGGTTCTCAGAGAAGCATCACACGTGCATGTGGCAGGCAGAACTGTCCATTGCTAATTTTTGTGAATCTTTGCCAGTTCTCCAAAGGATGTATGGTATAAGATTAGAACACACAGCCAGCTCTGCTTCAGGATTACTTTCTTAACTCCATACAGATGAAAGTCATTATACAGATCATAGATTTCTGGACCCAGAAATATCTGACATCATATTTAGATCCAGGTGGTACAAGTGGTAAAGATCCTACCTGCCAATACAGGAGATATAAGCAATGCGGGTTTGATACCTAGATCAGGAAAATCCCCTTGAGGAGGAAGGTTCGGCAACCCACTCCATCCAGGATTCGTACCTGGAAAATCACATGGGCAGAGGAGACTGACAGGCTACAGTCCGGGCAAGAGTCGGATGCTACTGAAGCAACTTAGCATATACATTTTAGATCTGAAGTACATACAATCCTTTATATCCTCCATCCATCCTCCTCCAACTCCAGAAAATATTTTCTGAAGTTATAAATATCCAGAAGGGTGAGAGTTGAATATCTAGAGCATTACTTCCTTAAGTGGTAATCTTAACTGATATCCTCCAAGATAAATTCATTTAATACTGCTTGATCTTTGATACAATAATATACAGTTTACTTTTCCATTGAGAGTTCCCTATCCTCTTCCCTCCTCCCTAAAAGTGAGTCCTTTATTTTTCCCAAGAAACGATTATGATGGTGGAAGAGATTAAAAGGATTCACCAGGAGCATTTGAAATGGGGTCTGGGTTTTGTTTTAAAGGAGAGAGATATAAGATACAGATCCTGGTCACAAAATGTGTGGAGCTATATAGAAGTGGTTTGGTAAGTAATGTATGGACCAAACTGGACATGATATAGAGGGGCCATCTCAAGAGTCCCACACCCACTCCCTAGTTCAGTGATTCACTGAAAGCACTTGTGTAACTCACCATAAAGCTGGTCTTGTGGCTGAGATTTAATGTAGCAAGGGACACTCTGTAGGACAGCGGGAAAAAGATATACTTTGATGAAGGCTAGAAAGGTCCCATGCATGAGTGCTCAGTTGCTTCAGTCCTGTCTGACTCTTTGCAACGCTATGGACTGTGGCCTCCCAGGCTCCCCTGTCCGTGGGATTCTCCAGGCAAGAATACTGGAGTGGATTGCCATGCTCTCCTCCAGGGGATCTTCTTGACACAGGGATTGAACCTGCATCTCTTATGTATCCTGCATTGGAAGGTGGTTTCTTGATCACTACTACCACCAGGGAAGCCTAGAGAGGTCACCTAAGAGTCTTCTCAGTGTTCCTGTTTTTTGAAGGATGGGTCTAGCAGCAAATCTCAGAGACATATGAGAAATGTCTCTATCCAGGTAAGCCTGGAGTGAGAGATATCTTAAAACTTTCTGGTTATATGACCTCACTAAGCAACAAGTGCACATAATAAATTCTATGTTATCTTAAACATGCTGCCAATCTGGTTCATCCTGGGTTACTACTTTGGGCATAGATAATGATGTATTACTCAATAACTATATGAACATTTCAGAGGCTTAGTTCTCAGAGTTTGGTCAAGGACTATGAATTAACATGACATCATTTCAAAGCTAGATGGATACTATTCAGTTCAGTTCAGTCCAGTTCAGTCGCTCAGTCGTGTCTGACTCTTTGCAACCCCATGAATCACAGCATGCCAGGCCTCCCTGTCCATCACCAACTCTTGGAGTTCACTCAGACTCACGTCCATCCAGTCAGTGATGCCATCCAGCCATCTCATCCTCTGCCGTCCCCTTCTCCTCCTGCCCCTAATCCCTCCCAGCATCAGAGTCTTTTCCAATGAGTCAACTCTTCGCATGAGGTGGCCAAAGTCCTGGAGTTTCAGCTTTAGCATCATTCCTTCCAAAGAAATCCCAGGGCTGATCTCCTTCAGAATGGACTGGTTGGATCTCCTTGCAGTCCAAGGGACTCTCAAGAGTCTTCTCCAACACCACAGTTCAAAAGCATCAATTCTTTGGCGCTCAGCCTTCTTCACAGTCCAACTCTCACATCCATACATGACCACTGGAAAAACCATAGCCTTGACTAGATGGACCTTTGTTGGCAAAGTAATGTCTCTGCTTTTCAATATGCTATCTATTGCTGCTGCTGCTACTGCTAAGTCACTTCAGTTGTATCCGATTCTGTGTGACCCCATAGATGGCAGCCCACCAGGCTCCCCTGTGGACCCCTAAATAATAAGGAACATATTTAAAGAAGAAAGTATAGCAGGAACAACTATAGTAACTTGCTAGAGATCATGAGAAGGATAAATAGGAAGGTTATTTATTTCAGAACATAGAATATATAATCAGAAATGAACATTTTGAGCTAGAAAATTATCAATGAATAATAGTGGTAGTTGTAAGCAAAGAGAAACCTGCAAGGGAAGAGGAATAATGGAATAGCTTAAATACATGTGCAGCATAATCATACTTAGATTTTTCAGTTCTGTTTGGAGTGGTTTGAGTATGCAGACAAGGAAACCAACCAGTGGAATGGTACAATATCTAAATTGAGGCAACTGTTCCCTATCAAAATTGAGGCATGAGCAATGGAAATGTAGAAGTGAAGATTTATGGAAAAATATTAAGAAAGTAAATCTATAATATTAGTAAGTGATTGGAAATTATGGGAAAATGAGGATCATCTAGGGCCAATAGTTCATATAGTTTGACTGGAGTGAAGAAGAGAAGAGACATGCCATTCACCTAAATGGAGGACTCTAAAGTTGGAGCAGGAGGAAGTGGCAGTTGAGGATGGAGCAGCAGAGAATAAATTCTATCTTGGGCTTGTGGAATTTAAGATTTCTGCATAGCAGACACATATAATTATCCCGAAGTCAGGTGTCAATTTGTGTGTAGCCTAGTAGAGAGAGGTGCTTGGAATTGAAAAAGGCAACATTTGTATCTGGAGACTGACCAGAAAATTCAGTGAGTAGATTTATCCAGAGAAACCAGAGAATAACCAGCATAGAGAGGTGTTGGAGTTGCTGAGAAAGCACAGATATCTAAGAACAAGTCAACAGTCAATCTTGTCAAATATTGACCAGTGAATATCTTATTTTCAGGGCTGTGATTATTTGTGCAGGTTCGGTAGGTGTCTGTCTTCTTTGTGTTGTTGTTCAGTTGCTAAGTCATGTCTGACTCTTTGTGACCCCATGGACTGCAGCACACCAGGCTTCTTTGTCCTTCACTATCTCCCAGAGTTGCTCAAACTCCTGTCCTTGAGTCGGTGATGCCATCCAACCGTCTCATTCTCTGTCGCCCCCTTCTCCTCCTGCCTGCAATATTTTTCAGCCTCAAGGTCTTTTTCAATGAGTCAGCTCTTTGTACCAGGTGGCTAAAGTATTGGAGCCTCAACTTTAGCATCAGTCCTTCCAATGAATATTCATGGCTGATTTCCTTAGGATTGACTGGTTTGATCTCCTTGCAGTCCAAGGGACTTTCAAGAGTTTTCTCCAGCACCACAGTTCAAAAGTATCTATTCGTTGGTGCTCAGCCTTCTTTATAGTCCTCTCACATCTGTACATGACTACTGGAAAAACCATAGCTTTGACTATATGCACCTTTGTCTGCGAAGTGATGTCTCTGCTTTTTAATATGCTGTCTAGGTTTGTCATAGCTTTTCTTCCACAAAGCAAGTGTTTTTTAATTTCATGGCTGTAGTCACAGTTTGCAGTGATTTTGGAGCCCAAGAAAGTAAAATCTATCACTGTTTCCACTTTTTCCCCATCTGTTTGCCATGACGTGAAGGGACCAGATGCCCTGACCTCTGTTTTTTTAAGTTTTGAACAAGCTTTTTCACTGTCCTCTTTCACCCTCAACAAGAGGCTCTTTAGTTCCTCTTCACTTTCTGCCATTAAAGTGGTGTCATCTGCCTGTCTGATTTATTGATGTCTTTGCCGGCAATCTTGATTCTAGCCTGTGCTTCATCCAGCCCAGCATTTCATATGATGTACTCTGCATAGAAATTAAATAATCAGGGTGACAATATATAGCTTTGATGTACTCCTTTTCCAATTTGGAACCAATCTGTTGTTCCATGTCCAGTTCTTTTTATTTTTTTTATAATTTTATTTTATTTTAAACTTTACAATATTGTATTGGTTTTGCCAAATATAGAAATGAATCCACCACAGGTATACATGTGTTCCCCATCCTGAACCCTCATCCCTCCTCCCTCCCCATACCATCCCTCTGGGTCCAGTTCTAACTGTTGTTTCTTATCCTGTATATAGGTTTCTCAGGGGACAGATAGGGTAGTCTGGAATTCCCACCTCTTGAAGAATTTTCCAGTTTGTTGTGATCTCACATGCTAGTAATGTAATGCTTAAAATTCTCCAACCAGGCTGCAGCAAAACGTGAACCGTGAACTTTCAGATGTTCAAGCTGATTTTAGAAAAAGCAGAGGAACAAGAGATCAAATTGCCAACATCCACTGGATCATGGAAAAAGCAAGAGAGTTCCAGAAAAACATCTATTTCTGCTTTATTGACTATGCCAAAGCCTTTGTGTGGATCACAATAAACTGTGGAAAATTCTTAAAGAGATGGGAATACCAGACCACCTGACCTGCCTCTTGAGAAACCTATATGCAGGTTAGGAAGCAACAGTTAGAACTGGACATGGAACAACAGACTGATTCCAAATAGGAAAAGGAATACGTCAAAGCTGTAAAGTGTCACCCTGCTTATTTAACTTATGTGCAGAGTACATCATGAGAAATGCTGGGCTGGATGAAGCACAAGCTGGAATCAAGATTGCTGGGAGAAATATCAATAACCTCAGACATGCAGATGATGCCACCCTTATGGCAGAAAGTGAAGAGGAACTAAAAAGCCTCTTGATGAAAGTGAAAGAGGAGAGTGAAAAAGTTGGCTTAAAGCTCAACATTCAGAAAACAAAGATCATGGTATCTGGTCCCATCACTTCATGGCAAATAGATGGGGAAACAGTGGAAACCAGTGTCAGACTTTATTTTGGGGGGCTCCAAGTCACTGTAGATGGTGACTGCAGCCATGGAATTAAAAGATGCTTACTCCTTGGAAGGAAAGTTATGACCAACCTAGATAGCATATTAAAAAGCAGAGACAGCCACTATGGAGAACAGTCTGGAGATTCCTTAAAAAACTGGAAATAGAACTGCCTTATGATCCAGCAATCCCACTGCTGGGCATACACACTGAGAAAACCAGAAGGGAAAGAGACACGTGTACCCCAATGTTCATCGCAGCACTGTTTATAATAGCCAGGACATGGAAGCAACCTAGATGCCCATCAGCAGATGAATGGAAAAGAAAGCTGTGGTACATATACACAATGGAGTATTACTCAGCCATTAAAAAGAATACATTTGAATCAGTTCTAATGAGGTGGATGAAACTGGAGCCTATTATACAGAGTGAAGTAAGCCAGAAAGAAAAACACCAATACAGTATACTAATGCATATATATGGAATTTAGAAAGATGGTAACAATAACCCTGTATATGAGACAGCAAAAGAGACACTTATGTATAGAACAGTCTTTTGGACTCTGTGGGAGAGGGAGAGGGTGGGATGATTTGGGAGAATGGCATTGAAATATGTATAATATCATATATGAAACGAGTCGCCAGTCCAGGTTCGATGCACGATACTGGATGCTTGGGGCTGCTGCACTGGGATGACCCAGAGGGATGGCATGGGGAGGGAGGAGGGAGGAGGGTTCAGGATGGGGAACACATGTATACCTGTGGCGGATTCATTTTGATATATGGCAAAACCAATACAATATTGTAAAGTTAAAAAAGAAAAAAAATTAAAAAGCAGAGACATTACTTTGTCAACAAAGGTCTGTCTAGTCAAAAGTATGGTTTTTCCAGTGGTCACATATGGATGTGAGAGTTGGACTATAAAAAAAGCTGAGTGCCAAAGAATTGATGCTTTTAAACTGTGGTGTTGGAGAAGACTCTTGAGAGTCCCTTGGACTGCAAGGAGATCCAACCAGTCCATCCTAAGGGAGATCAGTCCTGGTTGTTCATTGGTAGGACTGATGTTGAAGCTGAAACTCCAGTACTTTGGCCACCTGATGCGAAGAGCTGACTCACAGGAAAAGACCCTGATGCAGGGAAAGATTGAGGGTAGGAGGAGAAGGGGGTGACAGAAGATGAGACGGTTGGATGGCATCACCGACTCAATGGACATGGGTTTGGGTGGACTCTGGGAGTTGGTGAGGGACAGGGAGGCCTGGCGTGCTGCGATTTATGGGGTTGCAAAGAGCCGGACACGACTGAGCGACTGAACTGAACTGAACACTGTCAAGACTTTTGTGTAGCCAATGAAACAATAATAGATTTTTTTTTCTGTAATTCCTTTTTTTTTCCCCTATGATCCAACAGATGTTAGCAATTTGATCTCTAGTTCCTCTGCCTTTTCTAAATCCAGCTTGTATTTCTGGAAGTTCTCGGTTCATGTCCTGTTGAAGCCTAGCTTGAGAATTTTGAAAATGACCTTGCTAGCATGAGAAATGAGTTTGAAAATTCTTTGGTATTGCCCTTCTTTAGAATTGGAATGAAAACTGACCTTTTCTAGTCCTGTACCCACTGCTGAGTTTTCCAAATCTGCTAAGATATAGAGTATAGCACTTTAACAACATCATCTTTTAGAATTTGAAATAGCTCAGCTGGAATTCCATCACCTCCATTAGCTTCTTCTTTTTTATTTACTATGATATAAGATTAAGGGCAGAAGGAGAAGGGGGTGACAGAGGATGAAATGGTTGGATGGTATTACCGACTCAGTGGACATGAGTTTGGGTGGATTCCGGGAGTTGGTGATGGACAGGGAGGCCTGGCGTGCTGTGATTCATGGGGTCGCAAAGAGTCAGACATGGCTGAGCAACTGAACTGAACTGAACTGAATTGGAAATATTGGTAATGAAATCACCCCCTTGCTAAAATATCATATTTGAAATGATTCTCATTTAATCAGATATGAAAAGAAGCTTTTAAGAAACTAAGGATAACATTAGGTAGCCAATGCTTGCTAAGGTATCTTAAATTAGTTGGCAGGTGTCTCGACATACAGAGTTTCTAGCCTAATCTGTGAGTTAAGGAATTTTACTGTCTCTCAAACATTGAAGTCTTAGGGTATTTGGGGGATTGCAAGAAAAGAGTAATTTTCCCAATTTTACTTATACTGTAAGTAGAACCTGATGACAAATTCTTATCTTGGTTTCCTAGCATCAGTATAGCAGATAAAGAGGATTTCAAAAGTCCAAACTGAAATTACTTCCGATAACTTCCATTAAAGCAGTTTTAAAAGATACATATAATAAATTAATACTCGATGCCACTATGGAAATAATCAGGCCACATCTAATGTGACAAATCTTACTGTACAATCAAGAATATTTTTTTTTGTTTTTGATCAAAAAGAAAGAGACTACAATTTTTGTGTAATTGACTTTATTATCATTTTGAAACAATTTTCTGTTATTTGAGTTCTTGTGTTAATTTTACCTTGCCATTTTGTCCCCACCAGAGTTAACATCCCAATTTCACTTCATATAACTACACTACATCCTAAGCTACTTACCTGATCTAATCAATCAGTGTTGCTTTATGAAATGTCTCAAACTTAATTATCATGAATAGTGAAAATTCAAGAAAGAGAGAATTTTGCATGTGTAGAAAATCTGAAGTACTGAATTATTTAATGGAACTGTTATTATATTATAATGATAAAGAAGCACGGGACAAGGGATAATGGAAAAAAAAATGTGTCTTTTATAGAACTGAAGAAAAACACACAAAAAAACTGTAAACAACTTCCAAAATTTGAAGTGAAAGTAATCATCAGTTCATAAAGTAATTGGGCACAGAAAATTATCATGATAAATTAAACCAAAGGCTGGTGCTGAAAGGGAGAATCATGGCCAGTGTAAGTTGTGAAAATAAAACACATCAGGCCTTTTACTTGCCTCCTTATATGTATAGCAATGAAGAAAAGTCACTTCAGCTGTAAGAGTTGGGATAGTGATTATTTACTCATATCTCTTTTCCAAAATTCATGTTATAAATTTTGCTCAGGATTCTTCAGGTCTTTTTTTGATGAAGAGTTTTAAGATTTTATCTTGGATGTGCTTGAGTTTCACCTCATAGACGATGTGGTTCATCACAGGAGGAATGAGAAAATGCATGTTTGCCATGAGTACAAAGATGTTTGAGAAAGTCTTGGGCCAAATTGGTATAGAGAAGCAGATCATAGGTGTGAAGAAGAGGGCTACAGCAGAGAGGTGGGAAATACAGGTGTTGAGAGTTTTGAGGTGGCAGTCATTCGATAAAATACTCAGGGAGGTTTTCAGAATCAACATGTAAGAAAGGAGAAAATCAATGCCCATGTTGGAAAGCACCATAACGAGTCCAACAATGCTATTGATCTTAGTGCTGGAGCAAGAAAGCTTTAGGATATCAGAATGCAGGCAGTAGGAATGAGAAAGTACATTACAATGACAGAAGCACAGCCTCCTCAAGAGGATAGGAAGGGGCACTTCGGCATCGTGGCTCGCCCTACAATGGCCAAACCTGTCCTGGCAATTACATTGCTGGTGAGAATGGAAGAATAGTGCAATGGATGAGAAATGTCCAAATAGTGGTCAAAGGCCATTGCCAGTATGATAACTGACTCAAAATCCTGCAAAGTGTGAATAAAAAACATTTGGGTGAAGCAAGCAGATAAGGTGAGTTCTCTAGCATCCAGCCAGAAGATCCTCAACATTGTGGGGAAGGCAAAGAGGGACAGACCCAGATCGGAGGCAGCTAGCATGACTAGGAAGAGGTACATAGGCACTTGGAGGGCATGTTCCTTCCAGATAACTGTCACGATGCCCACCAGGGTTACCAAGAACAGGGCACAGAAAGGTATGGAGATCCAGATGTGAACAGCTTCCAGCCCAGGTATGCCTGTCACCAGGAAGGTGGAGAATGTGGAGCTGGTGCTATTGATGCCAGAACTGCATGTCTTTCCTAAAATGAAATGCATTGCCTCCACAGATGTTAAAATTTTACTTGAGCATTTGACTATTTATAATACTGCTTCTTTTAAGCTGGCCCTGATATGTGTCTAATATGAGAGTAAATGATGTTTCCCAATATAGAGCATTTGAGGCTTTGGACTAGAAAGCTAGACTTTGTTTTCATCATTTCCACAGATATTGTAATTTATTGAACAAAAATGGGAAAAATACACTTGATACTTAATGTACCTAAGCCATTTAATTGATATAATGGCATTTTAAAGTAATATGCCAAAAGTAATGCCCTTTAAATAACTTTCATTTTATGTAAATTCATACCTGTAATTTTAATTACAGTAGTATATCATTCTAAGGTATTTCTTACTGCCTCCATCAGCCATCTTACATAATAGATGCTGCTGCTGCTGCTGCTAAGTCACTTCAGTCATGTCCGACTCTGTGCAACCTCATAGACGGCAGCCCACCAGGCTCCTCCGTCCCTGGGATTCTTCAGGCAAGAATACTGGAGTGGGTTGCCATTTCCTTCTCCAATGCATGCATGCATACTAAGTTGCTTCATTCGTGTCTGACTCTGTGAGATCCCATAGACAGCAACCCACCAGGCTCCTCTGTCCATAGGACTCTCTAGGAAAGAATACTGGAGTGGGTTGCCATTTCCTTCTCCAACATATTAGATAGTGCTACTCAAACTCAGGGGGCTTTCCTGGTGGCTCACTGGTAAATAATCCACCTGCCAATGGAGGACATGTGGGTTCGATCCCTGGGTTAGGAAGATCGCTTGAAGGAGGAAATGAAAACCCACTCCAGTACTCTTGCCTGGCAAATCCCATGGCCAGAGAAGCCTGGTGGGCTAGAATTCATGGAATTGCAAAGAGTTGGACGGGAGTTAGCAACTAAGCCACAATAACAAGTCAAATTGAAGTTCATGGATACATTTTATATCCTATTTCTTCTGCAATGAGAACAGTGTTGAGATTTAAGCTGAACATTTGGAAACTTTTGCATTAATCTGACAAAATATGATTCTTGAATTTAATAATAATATTATTTTAGTATCCAATAATAACAGTTGTTATTATTAGTGTACAGTATTATTAGTGTATAATACTAATATTATCATATTTGGGTGTGTTTTTATTTCATTTTTCTTAAATATTTTAGTTATATTTAAAAATTATTTTGTGATTAATCAAAAGTTTTAAAAATGATCCATCTTTACATAGTTTATGAATCATTGTCTTATGATAATTTATTGTTAAATATAAACATATTTTTGTCAATTTATCATAAAAATTATAATTTAATATATTGAATAACAATTGTTTGTTTAAAAAAGGTAAAATCTCTAGCATATTATTTTTTAAATCATTTTCATCTTCTTTTTAGAGATCTAAAACCTTTATTTTAATTAATAAGATCTAGGGACTTCGGCCTGCAATGCATGAGACTTGAGTTCAGTTCCTGGATTGGGAAGATACCCTGGAGAAGGAAATGGCAACCTACTCCAGTATTCTTGACTGGAAAATTCCATGAACTTAGGAGCGTGGTGGTCTACAGTCCATGGGGTCACAAAGAGTTAAATATGGCGTAGTGACTAAACATCATCCGGGACATTTTGCACAACTATTGTATACTTGTGTTAGCAAGTAGTTCATTTTTAGTACCAATAAATTTTATAGAATGCATAGAATGCATATTTTGTTGATCCAATTCAACATGAATATGGTTATTTACCCAAAATTCAATAATGATTTTTCTCTACATGCCTGGCTTTCTACTTTATTTGAGATTATAGCAAAGATACAATAAAGCACAGTTAGTAATGTTTATTGATTAAGCAAGAAATCTGTTTAACATTCAAATGTAATATGCCATATGTCAGAGATGAGACCTTTTTCACAGTCTATTTTACCTGAACTTATTTATGCAGATAAAATCTATTGTGGACACACTGAGTGCTCTTCCCACAGACAGCAAAGTACACACATTTTTCTGAGACCATCCCTCACCACATTCTGTGTTTATGAAATTAAATAATAAACCTTACAAATTTTTCTTATACAAACTGTTCCAAGTCTCACCTATTCTCACTCACTAATGTCATTCTTCATATTACTCCTGAGTCTTTGTAGGGATAAACAGTTTGAAATCTTTGTTCCCAGCATGGAGCATACAGACTTTCACTGTGGTGGCCTGAGTATTTCCCAGCTGTTCCTATTGAAATTTCCCCACAAGTCTAATCTTTGGTAAGGGTAAGACATTTAGAAAAAATAAAAAAACAAACAAAATTTTTTTGTTGTTGTTTGTTTAAGTCTCACTGCTTGCTCTAACATTGGGGACAAGAAACATAAGGGTCCTGTCTACCTGTCCCTGCCTTATCTGATAGGCTGGTCATTTTTTCAAAAATGTCAATCTGAGTCAATTTGAATGAGACTTTCAGAAATAATAAGGTATCCACTAAAATTCTACACATTTATCTTTAGAAAATAAGACAATTAGAATTAACCTCAAAATCCTTATTATCTTTTTTTTTTTAATCTTGACTTTTGTTGCAATAAGTAGAAAAAGTGAGAGAGGCTCTAGGAAGCTCACCCTTTGTTGGATAAGAGTACATTTGCTCAGATCACTCACTGTGCTTTCCAGTGTTAAAGATCTGGTGCCAGATGTCTTTTCAATGCCTTTTCTTATCTATGAATCTTTAAGCACTTTTTGGATCGATATTCCAGTAGAAGGGTGTTGGTGTTCCGGGATAAGGCCAAATACCAGGTTCACTGACGACACGGATCTGGATAATTCTGCACTTCCCCTATTCAGGACTACACTAAACCTGCTTCCTTTTATTTGGTTAAATATTATTGTCCTAATACCTCATGTTCTTGAAGGAAATGATTTAGGGATATTTTCACAAAAAGAAACACCCCTAGGCCTTTGTAATTCCTTGTATAGCAGGCTAGATTTTCTCTACTCACTAATTTATTCAAAATATCTTTAATCTTAGTTTTTTTTTTTTTCCCCCCAAATCCAAGTAAATAGTTTTCTATCTTACCTGGCATCTCAAGGCAGGGTGTTTGCTATTGTCCAATAGAGGCAGCTTTCGCTTCCAAATTCAAATCAAGAATCCCTGTGACCCAGTTTGAACTTCTTTATTATCGATGCAGCTATCCCCTGAGGATGGTAATCTCCTGGGAAGTCCCCTTCTTGACTTAAAGTCTACCTTTCATTGCTAGCAGGGAATGTTCCACAAACGGCCCCAGTACTGGGTTGTTTTTAAAATCAAGTAAATTGAAAATCATTCATTTAGTTTTGGTATCATCTCAGTTTACTTGAAAGTTATTTTTTAATTGTAATATCTATTTTTTGGAGTTATTACTATTTTCTATCATATATTTTGAGATTTCTTAAAAGTTAGCTGAATTACAGGCATTTGAACTCTCCTTTTCCCAATAAAATAGCAAATAAAGAATCTGCCTGCAATTCAGGAGACTATCTCTGAGTTTCTATCTCTGAGTCAGGAAGATTCCCTAGAGGAGAAAAATGGCAACCCACTCCAGTATTCTTGCCTGAAAAATCCCATGGACAGAGGAGCCTGGTGGGCTACAGTCCAAAGAACACCACATATTTTTGAATTAATATTATATGTTTTAAGATATGAAACCAAATTGAATATATATAGAAATTGCCTTAGACTTATGAAATGTAAAACTATATATACTTTCCTGTTATTATTCCACACCCTATCCATATACACACAACTCATTTTTCACAAGCACAAACACACAACTGAATGTTAAGGGAGCTTTGTTATGTTGTTTAAAATAAAAATAACCTTTTAGGCTAGCAAAACCCACAGTTCAGCGACAGTGGTGTTTAAATTTTCATGGATTCAGCTAAGAATATTGTAACTATAGCAGTAGACCCTCCTTATGATGAGTCACACCAGGGATTTAAAAGCTATTTTCATGTGTTTTTCATCATTTACTTTTTTACATACAGAGTCACCCTTTCTCCTCACATTAGCCAAACAAATTATTGCTATATTTGAAGAAACAAGAATTAAAATAAATTAATTTATTTACCTCATATCAGACAGTAAATATATAGGCGGTCTGTGTTTCAAAGGTCATTTATGATCCAGAGCATTTTTTTCCTTCTATCAAAATACCCTTTAAAATAACATCGATGTTATCATGGGTGTAGGTCTGAATGTTATTTGTAAAGTATCTCCTCCCTGATTGCAGAGTATTTATTTTTCTCTTTTGTGGAGGAGAAATAATTAAAAGGAAATCAGTGAAAAAGTAGGCTGATTAGTTGTCTCCATTGGTTCTTCTCAAGCTGAGGCTTTTTATGGCCATACTAACACTGTGGAATTGAAGCCACCAACGTATGTAAAATAAAGTATCAAAACTGCTGAGAAATGTGTATCATACAAAAAGAAGAAACAGCTGGCCATTTTTAAATGTACTTTTGTTGCTGTTTGTCTAATTAAAGGTAGCCATATTGAAATATACATTATATTCATAAACTCTTAACTCATTAAATTTTCTTCATGTCTTAGAGTAATATAAATAAATAATTTCCTTTCTACTCAAAGTTGTTAAAGAACCATGGCCTTTTGAAAAAGTGCAAGTTAAAGAAAAAAACTGGGTACAAGGCAGAGATTTCCCATATAAGTTCTTCCTAAAATGCAAGGACAAATTCTTTGATGAGTTGTTCAAATTTATACAGTTTGATCACCTCCAAAAAAAGAAATATTTCTTATTCCTATATTTTATTATTTTGCTGATTTATCAGATATATCAAAGCCTAGCACAGAGAAGATATTAAATTTTATCTTGATACTTAACTAATTCAGGAATATATTGTTCACAATATGTATTCAACACTTGTGTGTCTTAGTGTATTAATAATATGACTGTATTTGAGACACTGCAGTGAACAGTGACTGTATGAAATAGCATTACAGAATTCATCAATAAATTTAACCTCTTGGGAGCTGTTGAGAATAACTAAAAATATACAAAATCTTGGAATTGGACTAGACAACACATACCATCCAACTCCATCTCTACTAAATGTAAAAAATTCTGTTCCTATCAGTGAAATGATAAACAGAACGGAATACACCCACACCAACATAGATTGTATCCAGATTATGAACTTAGAATACTTGTGTCAACTTTCTTATTTGTTCAAGAAAATTCTTGCCCAAAAAGATAAAGATGTAAAGCAATAAATAACATCACCATTCATTTCTTGAATTCCTGAATATAAATATATTCAAATACTTAATATGCTTTTCTGGACAAGTGAAAATTAGTTGAGAATAATAGATTTCTCACATAGAAGAACAGCTTTAAAAAAAAAAAGAAAGAAAGAAAAACAGCTTAGATCACTTAGACAACAGCAAATTAATTTATCAAGATGACCTTTACCTTCCAGAGCACATCCTATTCACCAAGTCTAAGCTGTTAGGCCATAAACTTTATCCACTGCCTTTCAGTTCCCACATTAAAAGGAATATCTCAGATCTTGAGCCCAGATTCCCAAACCCTACAAATATCTGAACCTGACCACCTTCTTCTAAAACACTAATGAAACTGTGTTAAAAAAGTGTTCCCTTACTCAAACTGGGGCTCAGTAACCAGCTAGAGGGGTGTAATGAGGAGGGAGGGGGAGAGATATTTAGGTGGGAGGGGGACATGGGTTAACCTATGGATGATACATATTGATGTTTGGTAGAAACCACACAATACTGTAGAGCAATTATCCTTCAATTAAAAATAAATGTTATTTTTTTAAAGTGTTCCCTCTTAGTGCAGTTACCAAATTATGGATCTAATTTATATTTGCCTTCCTACTCTGGTTCAAGAGCCATAACTCTTGAGTCACTTGGTTAGGTATCTCCGTGATGTAATAGTAGGTTAAATCTCATGCCTGCGAGGTCCAGTTTCTTTGCATTTAGTTCCCAGATAATGAGATTATTTGTTTTATTATAAATGAGGAACATTTGTTTTTAAATAAACTTTTCATACTTTAATGAATTAGAATGCTTTCCCTTGTTGCAAAGTTGCTTTATTAAGAATACAGAAAATGGGGACTTCCCTGGTGGTCCAGTGGTTAAGAATCCACTTTGCAATGCAGGAGACGTGGATTTGATCGCTAGTCAGAGAAGTAAGACCCTACAAATTGCAGAGGAACTAAGCCCAAGAACCACAACCACTGAACCCACGCACTCTGGAGACCACACAGCACAACTAGGGAGTCCGTGCAACACAAGGAAGATCCCATATGTTACAAATAAGACCCAACACAGCCAAATAAATAAATTAATATTTAAAAAAAGAAAAAAGAAAATTGTTTGCTGTAGCTTGGTTATGTTCATCGCTTTGATGTTTGGGTTCTACATAGATGGAGAAAACCTTCTTGCCCATATTTCTGTATGTGATTCTCTACTTAAACATAAAAAAAGTTCCATTTTTAAAACAAATTGTGATGGGTGATGAAAAGCGGTATCGTACAACGGTAAAGCATCTGTCTACGATGCGGGAGACCCGGGTTCGATCCCTGGGTTGGGAAGATCCCTTGGAGAAGGAAATGGCAATCCACTCCAGTACTATTGCCTGGAAAATCCCATGGACAGAGGAGCCTGGTAGGCTACAGTCCATGGGGTCGCAAAGAGTCGGACACGACTGAGCGACTTCACGTTCACGTTCACGAACAATAATGTAGAAGAGAAGACATCGTGGAACAAGCAAAATGAACCACCATCTACCACACCAAAGGCCAGTCTTCATCCAAAGAAGGTAAAATTGTGTATATGGCGGAATTGGAAGGGGGTCCTCTATTATGAGCTCCTTCCAGAAAACCAAATAATGGTAGTTCTGATTCATTCATATTCACCAGACATTGCAACTTTGGATTTCCATTTATTTTGGTCTTTACAAAATTCTCATTGTGGAAAAAAAAAAAAAAAATTCAAATCCCGGGAAACTAGAAAAGGCACCTGGAACAGCTCTTTACTCAAAAGGATTAAAAGTTTTGGGAACACAGAATTATCAAGTTGCCTGAAAAATGGCAGAAGGTAGTAGACAAAATAGTAAATATGTTGTTCAATAAAGTTCTTGGTGAAAATGAAAAACGTGTCTTTTTACTTAAAATCTGAAGGAAGTTTTTGACCAACCCAATGTAATAAAATGTCACAAATCAATAATTAGAAAATAAATACCATAAAATAGCAAAACAAACAAACAAACAAACAAAAACCCAAAAACAAAAATAAAACTTTACCAAAGAAAAGGTGTAACTTCAGAACAAGCCCCAAGCTGGCCAAATCCTGATTCTAACAAGATGATGATTTGTTTTTTTGACTCAACGGAGTAAAACCTTAAATTGTGCAGCCATAGCATGAGAAAGAGGAGAAAATTTTGACTTCAAACATCTGGAACCAAAGTTTCTTCTGCAAGGAGTCAAAGAACTAGGACATGGCCTGAATATGAACACTGAAACCCTTCCAGCAGCAAAAGGCCCATTGTCCAGGAAGATTCTGGGCTAAAGTCCCTTTACCACCCCTTACCATAAATGCAAGGTCCCAGAGCCCTTAATCAGAACTTGCTCAGCCAATACTTCTGCATACCAATCCTCCTCCCCTAAATCATGAAAGTTTGACTTCTGATGGAGTCTTGTCTCATGTCTCCTTTGGGGTTGACCACTCAATCAAGTATTTTCTTTCCTCAACAGATGGTACTGTAATATTGGCTTCTATTAGCTCTTTGCTCAGTAGCAAAGGTACCAAGAGAAAATAAGATATGAAAAAACACTCAATACTGTTAGTCATTAAGGAGATACAAATTAAAACTACTACCTCTTTGTAGTGCTCAGATTTACTTTATAAGTAAAATCTCAAAAGAACTTGGAGCACCTCTCATACTTACATATCTATGATAAGAATGCAAAATGGTATGTCAGAAATAGTATCCTTACTCACTGGTATTTAACCAAAGCAAATCAAATCATATTCATTTAAACACCTGTTACTCAAATATTCATAATTGCCCCAACTTAAAGCAACACAAATGTCTATCAAATGGTAAATGAATAAACAAATCATTTTGTAGCTAATATTGTAATGTTATTGGGTAGGAAAAAAAAAATCAGTGGATTTCTTAAACGTGCAACAACATGGATGAATTTTAAGAGCATAATGCTAAGTGAAGAAATAAAAATAGAATAGCTATATACTGTAGAATTCCATTGTATGATATTCTGAATACATTAAAGCTGTAGAGACAGAAATGAAAGAAGTGGTTTCCAAAGCCTGTGGGGGAATGGGTTCCTCAAAGCAGCACATGGGGCATTTTTGGTGTGATTAAAATTTTGACAATGTGCAAGTGCATATTTGTACAGAATACTTTTAGACTGTTATTATTTTTTATATTATTGAAGTATAGTTGATTTACAATGTTGTGTTAATTTCTGCCAAACAGCCAAATGATTTAGTTAAATATGTATATATATACATATACACTAATATTGTTTCCATTATGATTTACCACAGGATATTGATTATAGCTCCTTGTGCTTTACAGTAGGATATTATTGTTTATCCATCCTATATATAATAATTTGCATCTGCGAATCCCAAACTCCCCATCCTTTTCCTCCACCCCACCCCACTGGCAACCACAGGTCTGTTCTCTGTGTCTGTGAGTCTGTTTCCATTTCTTAGATATATTTATTTGTGTCATGTTTTAGATTCCATATATTAGTGATATCATGTGGTGTTTGTATTTCTCTTTCGGACTTACTTTGCTTAGTATGATAATCTTTAGGTCTATCCATGTTGCTGCAAATGGCATTATTTTATTCTTTCTTAAGGTTGAGTAATATTCTGTGTGTGGATGGGTATCACATCTTTATCCATTCATCAATGTACATTTAGGTAAATAGTGACGCTATAAACATAGGGGTACATGTTTCTTTTCAAATTATAGTTTTGTCTGGGTATATACTCAAGAGTAGAATTGCTAGATGTTATGGCAACTCTATTTTCAGTTTTTTGAGGAGCCTCCATATTGTTTTCCATAATGACTGCACCAATTTACATTCTCATCCACAGTGTAAGAGGGTTCCCTTTATCCTCTCCTGCATTTATTATTTGTAGACTTTTTAATGTTGGCCATTCTGACTGGGGTGCGGTGCTACTTCATTTTAGTTTTGATTTGCACTTTAACAAATTATGTTGATGAGCATATTTTCATGTGCCTACTGACCACCTGTATGTCTTCTTTGGACAGATGTCTGTTTAGATCTTATGCTCATTTTTTGATTGGGTTGTTTGTTTTTTTGTTATTGAATTGTATGAGCCATTTCTATATTTTGGGATTTAAGCCCTTGTTTGTCACATCATTCGCAAGTATTTTCTCCGAGTCCGTAAGTTGTCTTTTCACTTTGTCTATGGTTTCCTTGCTGTACAAAAGCTTGTAAGTTTGATTAGGTTCTGTTTGTTTATTTTTACTTGTATATCTATTGCCGTGGGAAACTGTCCTAAGAAAACATTGGGACAATTTACAGTATAGAATGCTTTGCCTATGTTCTTTTCTAGGAGCTTTATGGTGTCATGTCTTATATTTAAGTCTCTAATCCATTTTGAATTTATTTTTGTGTATGATACGGCAATGTGTTCTAATTTCATTGCTTTGTATGCAGCTGTGCAACTTCCCCAACACCACTTGCTGAAGAGACTGCCTTTTTCTTATTGTATATTCTTTAGGCATTTATTATTTTATTTACTAAAGAGCTTACTGTTTCAGAAACAGTCAATACTATATAGTTCTATTTGTATGCTGTCATTCCAATTCGTTTTTTATACAATATAGAAAGAAATGGCTCAGACCCAATGGGTTCCAATAAAATGAGAGCTTTTGGTTTCTCCAGTACAGAAGGTGCTCTATGATGTATAATATTTAGGACATGCTCTCTTGTTTCTCAAAGATCTCTTGGGGTGAAAATAAATTTAAGCCCCTGGCTCAGAAAGTTGGGAATTCCCATGGCTTTTTAAATTTTAGCAGAGGTTTAGACACCTAGGAGACCCTCTCTTGGTCTGTAACGTGCCGTTCAACAACCCAGTACTAGACTAGAAGGCTCTCCTTCTTTATACAGAACATCCTCTGGGGTTCTGTGCCTTACAGGGAGTCCTGCCACCAGGTACATCCAAAAGTGAAAAAGTCATTCATTTCACAGTAAGTAAAGTACTTCAGACATAAATAATATCAGCTACAATTGTAAACTTGAGGATGTCCATTCAAGTAAATTAGTACAATAATAACCAGCTTTCCAGGATAAAGGGGCCAACAGGAATGGCTAGTGTTGATGAGTTAGGATGTGTGAGTGAGTTGTGTGGATGTGTGTTGATGAGTTAGGATTAAATTGTTTGGAGAATCCTTTGTTTGATAATCAGTATATTTTAAAGTTAAATAATTGGTTTAATTTTATTTTTGTTTTCACCTAATTAATAATTACTATAGTCCTGACCAATTTAAAGAATATTTGTTAATGCTATGTGTGCATATGTGTTTACATAAGCTACATTTTTAGATTTCCAAATTTTAAGAACTGTGTTTCTTGTTTTGATAGCTTTCCCTGAGTCCTGAGACCAAAGTCTCATAAATATAATTTGCAGACATGCATTAGATTTAACTAAATCAGCATGTTTTGTTTTTAGATGCTGAACCATAAGAACATAAATGCTTTTGCAAATTTTACAGGTTTTTCTTTGTCCTCTCCACCTGACCCCATTAAACAAAACAGTTTTGTTATTTTTTTTCCACTCTAAATTGAGCTTGTGCTCACTAGAAGTATTTGTCATCTTTTTTTTAGCAAGTTCCAAGATATTTGAATGAGAACTTGTGCTTTAGAAAAATAGTCATTCAAAATCAAACTTAATTTTCCAGATTAAAAAAAATAAAGAATTGACCCAGGTGAAGAACTGTTCTGCTAGTATTTTGAAACAGTAATAAAATTTGACAGCCACAATATTTTTTATCCAAGTTTTCTTTAAAATCTCTGTAATTTTAATGATGTCATTCTTTCACATAGACAATATATCTGGTTTTATCCCAACTGATGCTTCTTCAGACTTCCTATATGCCAATTTATCAGAAAAGCCTTCCTCTAGATTCCCAAGTTAAAATATATACAGTGATCTAGATATAGATGTAAACTTGGTGTGTAACTCTAA
This sequence comes from Bubalus kerabau, assembly GCF_029407905.1. Lineage (NCBI taxonomy): Eukaryota > Metazoa > Chordata > Mammalia > Artiodactyla > Bovidae > Bubalus > Bubalus kerabau. Next base: position 49,567,769 of record NC_073638.1, read on the forward strand.
ATCAGACCTTGACATATTATAATAACTTTTATGTAAACTTTGTTTTCCAATTGTGTTGGTATTATTATAAGCTCTTTTCTGTTTTATGTTTAATCTTTCTAAGTACCCATTAAAATAGGTATAATTGCACATATTTTGACAAGTAATATTAGTTCTCAGAAAGATTGAATTACTCTCGGGATCACATGAGGAAAAAATGATAAAGCTAATTTTTAAATCATAATGGTTAAGTTTCTTCCATAATACTGCTTTATTTCTCACACATGTTTGACTCTCTAATGTTTAGAATAGTACCTGACACAAGCAGGGCTTCTCATTAAAAACTGCATGATTGGTATAAGGAGGTATAACATAACATAACAACATGACATAACAAGATATAAATGGGAAAGCAGGCAAAATAGAATTTTCCTTTCAGAAGCTGTTATAAAGATGGGTTTAGAACCAAGTTTTTTCTTTGACCAAAATAAATGAAGAACAAGTTAAAAAAGAAACAAAATAGACAAAACATGACTGAAAGCTGAAATCAAAAGGATTATATTCTATTAGCTGTTTGAAGCTCAGGTTATGATAAAGCAAGAAGATTTTATGCTAATAACAAAGATATATGCATGACATATGTATGTGAATGAGTGTGTTTATGTATATGTTTATGTGTAAATGTAGGATATTTTTATAACAAGATGCATTATGTGATTTTAACCTGCTTCTACCTGGGCATTAGTCATTTTTACTTGCATAAGGTAGAATGTTTAAAATCAAAGTGGCACTTTTTAAAACTTTGTGTAAGAACCTGGCTTCTAGTTGGGCTTTGAAGAGAAAAATGAACACACACACATAAAACACTCAACATTCATACAGTATTTTGATGTACACTCTTTTATATATATTAAGTACTTTGTTTGCTTATAGAAATTCAAGTCCTAGGATCTAGGAAATATGTTCTGGTTTCAGCACTGCAGTGAGCATCAGATGTTCCTTAATTATTTTTTTCTAAAAAATTCCCTCCTTTCTTCCTCCCACCTCCTTTCCTTCCTCCCACCCTCTCTCCATTCTTTTCTTCTGTTTTGCTTCCCACCTGTATCACTGTCTTATTCTGCCATTCTTGCTGCTTCTGCTGCTTTTCTACTTTATCCAACACATGTTTAAGCTGCTATGTATTGAGCTGGAACATTGGCTTGATAAACTACAATGTCTTACCAATTAGTATTTTCTTGTCAAATCAGCATGGGATTTTATTTTATAATGTCTACAATTTACTTACCCATATATTTGTTTTAAACTGAATACTATAAAAGCTCAAAAACAAATGCTGACTTACTTTTAGGCAATATGCAGTGTGCTTTTGCTCTGTCTTATATAATTAATCCTCATAGCAACATTTAATATAGCATCTCTATTACAAATTTATTAAAAAGAAAGCTGGGAATTATTGAAATCAAGTTGCGTCAGTCATTTTGCTAAGTCACTCATTTATTAAAAAAACATTTATCATAATACATAAAATATTTTCAGAAAAAAATCTCACTAGAGAAAGAGGCATGTGATCTCAAATACTTGCAGATTAATTAATAGGGCAGAAATATAAGAAATACTTTCTAGAAGACACAGTATCTGAGATTAATTTTTCAGGACTAAATAGAAATTCACTGGGTATGTAAGAGAGAGGGAGGAGCAAGTGATCTAGCCAGAGGGCTTGTCTTGAGCAAAAGTGTAAAGACACAGAATGATAATATATAAGGCTAGGGCTCCCAACATTGGAGAAGGAAATGGCAACCTACTGCAGTGTTCTTGCCTGGAGAATCCCAGGGACGGGGGAGCCTGGTGGGCTGCAGTCTATGGAGTCGCACAGAGTCAGACACGACTGAAGTGACTTAGCAGCAGCAGCAGCAGCAGGGCTCCCAGCACCTGCAGAATTATTGCAACAAAATACAGAGCATAGGGATGTCATTTATATTAGTGATGAACTTAGAGAACCATGCACGTCTGTTTTGTAAACTTATTGTGCCTCATAATAAAGAAGCAAAGGAAATTAAGTTTATTTTGTTGCTTATGAGAAAATATTTAAAAGGGTACAATGTAGTCTTGTTGACATTTTAGAAACTTACTATGAAAAGTGTAGGAACAATGTATTAAAGGAGAAATACTAGGGGTAGAGCTTTCAGATAAGAAATGACTAGTTTGTTTAAGGTAAAGAGCAATGTTAAGAGTTAATAACAGTAGCCTTAAGTTGAGACCTGGGTTGGGAAGATCCCCTGGAGAAGGAAATGGCAACCCACTCCAATACTCTTGCCTGGAAAATCCCATGGATGGAGGAGCCTGGCAGGCTGCAGTCCGTGGGGTCACAAAAAGTCAGACACGACTAAGCGACTTCACTTTCACTTTTTAAACAGCATTTATATCTGTCTTGTGCATGCTCAGTCATGTCCGACTCTCTGTGACCTCATGGATTGTAGCCCACCAGGCTCCCTTGTCCAGCAGATTCTTCAGGCAAGAATACTGGAGTTGGTTGCCCTGCCCTTATCCAGGGGATCTTCCTGACCCAGGGATTGAACCAGCTCTCTTGAGTCTCCTGCATTTTTAAGCAGGTTCTTTACCATTTGTGCCACCTGGGAAGCCTATGTATAGATATATCTATATGTATACATATATATGTATGTAGATCTATATATATGAAGTGAAAAAACTGAAAGTGTTACTCGCTCAGTCCTGTCCAATTCTTTGTGACCCCATGGAGTGGAGCTTGCCAGGCTCCTCTGTCTGTGGAATTTTCCAGGCAAGAATACTGAAGTAGGTTGCCGTTTCCCCCCTCCAGGGGATCTTTCTGACCCAGGGATGGAACCTGGGTGTCCTACATTGCAAGTGGCTTCTTTTACATAGTGAGGCACTTTTTTTAGTCATTTCCCATTAGAACCTTACAGACAGTAGATACTGATATCCTCATTACACAAAGAGGGAAGGAAGCACAGAAAGATAATAGCCAAAGACAAATGACTGATTAGAATGGAGCCATCTATTGAACTCAACAGTCTGGCTCCGGACTTTGCTTTTCACAGCTACATTACCGACAGTAAAATAAACTGGCATTACATTTACGATAGTCTCATCAATACTAGGGCTTCCCAGGTGGCACAGTGGTAAAGAATCCACCTGTAATACAGGAGTCACAAGAGAGGCGGGTTTGTCCCTCCGTTAAGAAGATCCCCTGGAGAAGGAAATGGCAACTCACTCCAGTATTCTTGCCTGGAAAATTCCATGGATAGAAGAGCCTGACAAGCTACAGTCCATGAGGTCACAAAAATGTCAGACATGACTGAGCACATAGTCCATCAATAATATTTTTGAATAAAATACATGAAAAATTTGTATGGGTTGGAAAGGGTTAAATTAACTCTTATGCTTAGGGTATATATTTGAATTTCCTGTGAAACAACTGGCTAGATATGTCTTTGTATCAATTGAACACATGTTAAGAAAAGGTATCTGGATTGAGTATGAAAATTTGAAAGTTAATTGGAGACTTTAGAATATTCAAATTGCTCAAAAATTTTACATGAACCATAATATAAGAGAAAAAGCATAAATGTAAGCCGAAGAGTAACAGAAATACTGTTTCTTTTTTTTGTTGTTGTTAATTTAATTTTTTAACTTTACAATATTGTATTGGTTTTGCCATATATCAAAATGAATCCGCCACAGGTATACATGTGTTCCCCATCCTGAACCCTCCTCTCTCCTCCCTCCCCATACCATCCCTCTGGGTCTTCCCAGTGCACCAGCCCCAAGCATCCAGTATTGTACATCGAACCTGGACTGGCAACTCATTTCATATATGATATTATACATGTTTCAATGCCATTCTCCCAAATCATCCCACCCTCTCCCTCTCCCACAGGGTCCAAGAGACTGTTCTATACATCTGTGTCTCTTTTGCTGTCTCATATACAGGGTTATTGTTACCATCTTTCTAAATTCCATATATATGTGCTAGTATACTGTATTGGTATTTTTTCTTTCTGGCTTATACTCTAAGTTTCTAAGGAAGAAAATAAATATAGAGATTTAGAGTCCTTTGAAATGGAGAAAAAATGAAAGTCACTGCTCACAAAAATGGATAGAGTTAATTTGTTTTTCTATGTAGTATGTGGACCACTTAGAGGGAATCAAATAGGTGAATGTATAAAACAAAATAGCCTGATACGCATCCCAGATATTAATCAATTTCTAGTAATGGAGATCAAATTATTTCACAAACTACGGTGACATTTCCTTTTTGAATTGACTGAAAGGAAAGAAGTAGGGAAGATATCCCTAAAGAGATACATTTTAATGAACTACAATTCGATAAGTTTTAAATAACATGTAAAATCATGTGATTAGTACATCAGCCATGATATGGAACATTTTGATCTTCCAAAATGTCATTTCCTGCCTATTTGTACTCAGTCTCTTTATACTCCCTTTTCATCTCTAAGATCACTGATCAGCTATCACTGATTTTGGCTTTTCTAAAATTTCATACAAATGAGATCATACAGTATGTGGGGTTTCATATTTGCCTTCTTTCACAGAGCACAAATGACCCATTCAAGCTATTGCCTCTATCAGGAATTATTTCCTTTTCAAATTAAAGCTTATGGACCTTTGCAATATGTGCATCCATTCAACACTGGGTGTATGTTTGGCTTCTTTCCTTTTTTTTTTTTTTTTTTTTGCTATCATGAATAAAGCTTATTTGATTATGTATAAGTCTTTGTATGGATATATGTTTTTATTTCTCTTGGGCAAATTCTTAGAAGTGAAATTGCTGGGTATTGTTAAATGTTTGATAAGCGTGCATGTGACTTTATGTGAAACTGCCAAGCTGATATCCAAAGAGGCTCTGTACCGTTTGTATCCCATCAGAATTTCAGTTGTTCCATATGCTCACCAACACAGTATTTTCAGGTATTTTTAATTCTAGCCATTCTAATGGTATCTTATTGTACTTCTCATTTACATTTTCTAAATACATAAAGCTGTTGAACATTTTTTCATGTGCTTAGTTGCCATTCGTAACATCAAGAGGAATAATTACGACGTTATAAACTCAATTTTGAGTTCTTCATGTCTTAATTTTGTAACTCTATGTATAGGCAATCAGTTTGCTTTTAATCAGATTTCCTGACACAGAATCTCTCTTTTATAGGGTGAGAAGCATCTTGGACTTCAGTCTGACCTACACCTTTTCATGTGGTCTTTTAATCACACTGCTTCTAATTGGCCCACCTTCTCCTTCACTGGTATGCCTGGTCTGGAGGCTGCCCAAGTATGGATTTCCACTCCCTTCTGTCTCCTGTACCTCCTAGCCCTTATGGGAAATGTTCTTCTGCTTATCCTGGTTAAAGCGGAACATAATCCTCATGAACCTCAGTTCTGTTTTTTGGCTGTGCTGGCCCTTACTGACCTAGGCCTTTCATTGTGTACAATGCCTAGTGTCTTGGCTATCTTCTGGTTCAATGTCCACTACATCGGCCTGGATGCCTGCTTAACCCAGATGTTCTTCATCCACACCCTCTCCTCAGTAGAATCAGGTGTCCTGGTAGCCATGGCTTTTGGCCGCTTGGTAGCTGTCTGTGCTCCACTGAACTACACCGGCTCCTGACGCACTCTACCGTCGCCCGCCTTAGTGGAGCTGCTGTCATACGCGGTGCCAGCCTGCTGGCCCCTCTGCCTTTCCTCCTCAGGACCTTTCCTTTTTGTGGGGCCAATATCCTCTCACACTCTTATTGCTACTACCCTGATATGCTGAACTTGGCCTGTGGGGACGTCACTTTTAGCGGTGTCTATGGATTGGTGTTTGTACTCTTCACATTTGCAGTAGACGTTGTCTTCATCTTAGTTTCATACGTGAAGATCTTGGCCACTGTTATAAAGCTGGGGAATCAAGACAGAAACTGGAAATCACTGCATACCTGTGCCTGTCACCTATGCACAGTATTCGTGTTTTACCTGCCCCTCATCAGCTTGGCAGTGCTGCATCGCTACACCCAGAACACTTCCCCAGTTCTGTTCACCAGCATGAGTAATGCCTACCTCCTCATGACACCACTGCTCAACCCTCTTGTCTACAGTCTCAAATCCAGGCAGATCCAGGCTGCTCTGCGCAAGCGATTTTGGGTTCAACGTGTTATTGCTAGAGAATGGCATTTTTCTCTATATCAGAAGAGACAACCAAAGCAATTTATAGATTCAATGCAATCCCTATCAAGCTACCAACAGCATTCTTCACAGAGCTAGAACAAATAATTTCACAATTTGTATGGAAATACAAAAAACCTCGAATAGCCAAAGCGATCTTGAGAAAGAAGAATGGAACTGGAGGAATCAACCTACCTGACTTCAGGCTCTACTACAAAGCCACAGTTATCAAGACAGTATGGTACTGGCACAAAGACAGAAATATAGAACAATGGAACAAAATAGAAAGTCCAGAGATAAATCCACACACATATGGACACCTTATCTTTGACAAAGGAGGCAAGAATATACAATGGATTAAAGACAATCTCTTTAACAAGTGGTGCTGGGAAATCTGGTCAACCACTTGTAAAAGAATGAAACTAGAACACTTTCTAACACCATACACAAAAATAAACTCAAAATGGATTAAAGATCTAAACGTAAGACCAGAAACTATAAAACTCCTAGAGGAGAACATAGGCAAAACACTCTTTGACATACATCACAGCAGGATCCTCTATGACCCGCCTCCCAGAATATTGGAAATAAAAGCAAAAATAAACAAATGGCACCTAATTAACCTTAAAAGCTTCTGCACATCAAAGGAAACTATTAGCAAGGTGAAAAGACAGCCTTCAGAATGGGAGAAAATAATAGCAAATGAAGCAACTGACAAACAACTAATCTTGAGAATATACAAGCAACTCCTACAGCTGAACTCCAGAAAAATAAATGACCCAATCAAAAAATGGGCCAAAGAACTAAATAGACATTTCTCCAAAGAAGACATACAGATGGCTAACAAACACATGAAAAGATGCTCAACATCACTCATTATCAGAGAAATGCAAATCAAAACCACTATGAGGTACCATTTCACACCAGTCAGAATGGCTGCGATCCAAAAGTCTACAAGTAATAAATGCTGGAGAGGGTGTGGAGAAAAGGGAACCCTCTTACATTGTTGGTGGGAATGCAAACTAGTACAGCCACTCTGGAGAACAGTGTGGGGATTCCTTAAAAAACTGGAAATAGAACTGCCTTATGATCCAGCAATCCCACTGCTGGGCATACACACTGAGGAAACCAGAAGGGAAAGAGACACGTGTACCCCAATGTTCATCGCAGCACTGTTTATAATAGCCAGGACATGGAAGCAACCTAGATGTCCATCAGCAGATGAATGGATAAGAAAGCAGTGGTACATATACACAATGGAGTATTATTCAGCCATTAAAAAGAATACATTTGAATCAGTTCTAATGAGGTGGATGAAACTGGAGCCTATTATACAGAGTGAAGTAAGCCAGAAAGAAAAACACCAATACAGTATACTAACGCATATATATGGAATTTAGAAAGATGGTAACAATAACCCTGTGTACGAGACAGCAAAAGAGACACTGATGTATAGAACAGTCTTACGGACTCTGTGAGAGAGGGAGAGGGTGGGAAGATTTGGGAGAATGGCATTGAAACATGTAGAATATCATGTATGAAACGAGTCGCCAGTCCAGGTTCGATGCACGATACTGGATGCTTGGGGCTGGTGCACTGGGACGACCCAGAGGGATGGAATGGGGAGGGAGGAGGGAGGAGGGTTCAGGATGGGGAACACATGTATACCTGTGGCGGATTCATTTTGATATTTGGCAAAACTAATACAATTATGTAAAGTTTAAAAATAAAATTAAAAAAAAAAAAGAAGAAGAAGAAGAAGCAGAAGAGACAACCAATTTAAAAAGTGCTGTTCAGGATCTGCTATGTGCCAAATAGTATGTTAGGCATCATGAATTCAAAAATAAAAAGACTCAGGCCTTTCCCTCAAGCTAATCTAACTATGGAGGGAAAGAGAAGCAGAGGGCTTAAATAAATGATCTTAACTGATCATGAGTGATGACTGTTTGGTAGTGCTAAGGGGAAATGGCAACAGAAACTCAAGTTCAGTGTTTTTGGTGTATGAGTTGCATGAAATCATGTATTCACAACTGCTAAATTTAAGTGTATGATGCTGGATTTTCAAAGACCAAAGAGGGGCTGATTTTACTGAGAAAACAAGATTTCACCTGACTCTTAATTGCCCATGTTGTTTAAGTTGAAGCATTATAAAAGTTTAAATTGGTGATAAATTTATGACTCTATGCTTAATAGTTTTGACCATTTCTTAGGGTTGGAGTACTAGTTGATATCTCAATCTGATGGTTTTTAACCAAAAATAAAGGAGCTGTATGAAAATAAATAATATATAAAAATGTGAGAAATGGTTATTCTTACTCATCGTCCTACTTCATTCAGAATTCATACTTTATTTGGATTTTGTTTGGTTTCCCACTCCATACTGAGAATATATAGGGCTACATTTTGGCTTCTGAAACAAGGATTTAACTCCTTTCTCTAACTTTCCAAGAGGAAAAATGAATTATTCTCTTGGGGTCAACTCTTGAGGTTAGTCATAAGCAAATGAAGACTTGTCTTGCTGAATTAGCTTAGAAAACAAATAAAAGACTTACTTGTTAATGGAAATGAATAAACATACAATAGCTTTAGCAATAATTTCAAACTAATTTATGGAAGTTCTAAGTAAATTTCAAAATGATCTCTAAAGTAATCAAAATATTTTTCATATTTGTCTAGTATATTTAGTAAGGCAACAGAGTCATACAGAAGGCAAAACTATAATATTCATATAGCTTCCATTCTATTAATGAAAATCATGGAACAGCAGCAGACCATGCACCTAAATATAATTAATGAATTGGAGACTCGGTTTAAATTATGCAAATTAGGAGTAAAGTAAGCCAGTGAAGACTGGGTTTATTAGAAATTTCTGCCTGAAAGACTGAAAAGATCATGAAAAGAAAGACCATGGAAGCTTAATATCTATCTCAATTTCAAAAGCATTCATCTACTTGAAATCTGTTATATATTAACAGAATAGAGGGAGTAAAATATATTTAAATGTATAATCTTTGATCTTACTAAGAGGTCATTTGAGATATACCATGAGTACCCTCAAAACATAAAATAAAATTCTGATTCTTAGTATGCTTCTACAAGTTTTAAAGTCTGATTGTATATTTTTCTTTATTGAATCTTTCCACTCAAAAGCGTTTTAACTCTGACAGTCTTAAGTATGATGATAGGGAAATAGGGATCATTTCTCAGCATTGTTCCATTTTTTGAAGACTGCAGATAAGTTTCCTTTGAGGAACTCCTTATCTCTCTGTATAGCTTGAGTGAGACCTATAATAACAATATTTTAATAAATCCCTCTCCTGATCTTTCAACTGCAGAGATTAAAAACTGAAGAAAAAATTCTCCCCCTTTACATAGTATGCTGTAAAGAGCTTAAGATTACTGTTTCTACTGAACAGTGAAGGGACACAAAACCATTTACAGAACATCTTCCCCAGTTATGTGATTATCTACATTAGGAAAAAAAATGAGTGTAAAACAAGATAAAAGCAGATATGAGGGATTGCTTCAGAAAGAAAAAGGGACATAATGACGTTGAGTGCTAAACCATGGTCCCTAAGATCCTTTAATTTAATCTGTGCCCTATTCTGGTATTTTAGTTTACTTATGAATTGCTTTATGTATAAGTTAAATAATTAAGCAATTAATGGTATGTTCTATCTTAATGGCATGTTGTTGCCTTAAAGTATGACCATTTTATTCCTGTGTTGTCTCACTCACTATGTACTAATAATCTAAATAAGAGCATTTTGTCTGATTCATTTGTCCCCTAATGTGTGGCATATAGTGGATGCCAAGAATAGTTATGTAAAGATACAAAATAAATGGGAACATGAGAAAGTGTAAGAAACAAAGGACAGAAGGTGATAAGTAAAAACAATTATACATGACTATTGAATCCATAGATTCATAAATTAATATCCACATAATTAATTAAAAGTGAATGGAATAATAATAGCTGGCTCTACTCTGTGATAGTTAATTTTCAGGCATTATTAGCATAAATAAATAACTTAATGCTTGTCTTTGAGGTGACAATTCTGAGCAGATAAATATATGATATACACAGTTATAAAACAGGCAACCTAGTCTGAATTCCTTTAAACATTTATAAATGCATACATTTTATATTTCAACATATGAAACATATATTAAAATGAACCTCTAAATATATCTTTGAACTTTAGAGCAACTGTATTATTTGCTGGTCATCTTTGATATCACCATCTGAGCAATAAAAACTATATTCTTTTATATTTATCTTTAAATCCTGGATTGACCCTTGTCCTTATCATATTTTTAGCTTGTAATATAATAGTTAATATTTATTGAACTTTTATTATATACCAGACATTGTGGTAAGCATATTCAATAAGTTATGTGTAGCATAGCACATTTCTTCTTGCAATGTTCTTAGAAAATAGATACCAGTATCAACTCTTTTTCCATTGAGGCACATTAATGGTCATTCACCATGTTCCGGGGATACATAGCAGATAAATTACAGAGTCCTGATTTTACTTTAATTGATACATACTTATCCTCAAATTAATGTGAAATCCAATTTAATACAACCTGAGAAATTTAAGTATGATTACATAGATGGCAAATTTTAGGTACAGAAGATTTGTTATATTTTTGCTTTAATCTCATTGTATTTTTGTATCAGATGAAGTTTAGATTAATGTGGTTTCAGGAAAAATCATAAAATAAATTTCAACACAAAATATAAAAATAAAACCTCTTGTCTCCCATGGAACTATTTCCCTTTATAATATCTCAAACCCACCAAAGATAATAACTCTCTGTATAATAATATAAATACCTTACTTTTAACCAAATTTGAGCCATATAACTATATATAAGGGATTCTCATACAGAAAATATTTGTCAAACTGTTTGGATTGAAATGTGGCTTCTAGATAAGTGAGTGAACTTTAGGGATACATAAACTTTAGAGAAACATAAGGTGAAGGTGAAGGAATCTTTAGAAATATATTCCTTGATCTAATATTTAAAACTAAAAGGGAATCTCCTACTTCCAAAAAGATTGTAGTAAAATTACACAAAGTGAAAGTGATAGTCCCTCAGTTGTGTCTGACTATGTGCGACCCCATGGACTGGAGCCTTCCAGGCTCCTCTGTCCATGGAATTCTCCAGGCAAGGATACTGGAGTGAGTTGCCATGCCCTTCTCCAAGGGATTTTCCTGACCCAGGGATTGAACCTGGGTCTCCTGCTTTGCAGGCAGAGTCTTTACAATTTTGAGTCACCTAGGAAGCAAAATCACACAGAAACATACCAAAGGGCGGACTTCAACGCACAAGAAATAAATGTCTATCCTGTTTCTTTTTACAATATCCCTGACCTTTTGATCATTTACTCAAAATACTTCTACTCTGTTCTATCTTGTCTTAAATTTGAACAGTCTACCTAGTGCACTTCTAATCTGTTTTGTTTTCACACTAGAAACCAATGGGTTAAGGACAGGTGTGAGAAAAAGGAAAATATTGGACATGATAATGGAGTGGTATCTGCCTATTCTGTGGATCAAGGCTATGGCATTAAGTGGGACATAGAAAATGAAGACAGTGAGAAAGTGGGAGACACAAGTTTTGAGCACGTTAAGGCATCCTTCCCTGGAAGCTATTCCCAGAACTGTCTTCAAGATTAGAGCATAAGACAGAACAATAAAGACAGAATCAACCCCAAAGGAGCAGAATACCAAGGCCAGCCCATAGATAATGTTCACATGAATAGACCTACATGCCAGCTTCATCACACCAGGGTAGAAGCAGAATGAGTAGGATAGAACAATATTCCTACAGAAGGGAAGCTGTTGGAGCAGAATGGCCAAGGGGATCATTAGTTCTGTCCCTCGAGCCACAGCAGCCAGGCCCATCTGAGTAATGCGGGAGGGAGTCAGGACTATGGTGTAGTGTAGTGGGTTGCATATGGCTACAAAATGGTCAAAGGCCATAGTCAGCAACATGGCTGACTGCATGAAAGAGAAGGTGTGGATGAAGAACATCTGAGCCAGGCAACCATGGAACTCAATCTCTCGATGGTTGAAAATAAAGACTTTAAGAACAAATGGGCAGTGTAGACATGTCTATGTCAGTGGTGGCTAACAAGGACAAGAATACATATTGAGGCTCATGAAGGCAGGGAGTCTTATGTACTATGTGAATGATGATGCTGTTCCCAAGGATGGCAGTCACATACATGATGCTCAATGGGATGGAGATCTAGTAATAAGATGCCTCCAGCCCTAGAATTCCTGACAGAAGGAAGAAGGGTGTTTGATGGTGGGTACTGTTGAGCATGGACATGATGGTTAAACCTGAAAAAAGAGAGTATGTGTAGAAAGTCAAGCAGTAAAGTTAACTCAGTTTCATTCCATAGTTGAAGAGAGAATTTAGAGGCAGAGGAGGGTAAATTCTGTTGTATGAAGAGAAGAATAGGGTTGAATTTAGTTTAATTCAAAAAGCCTATGTAGTATTTTTAGGTCATTCGTAACTGTTTTGTGAGTATATTTGTTGATGCATTGGTAGCATCCAAACCCTACCAGGTAAACTATACCAAAGGATTTTAAACAGAAAGATCTCACAGAACAAATGGAAGATTCACAAATGACATGATTAATTTAGTCATTTTAAAACATGCAGTGGGGGACTTTCTTGGCAGTTCAGTGGTTAAGACTTTGCCTTCTAACTCAGGGGGTGAAGGTTCAGTCCCTGGTTGAGGTGCTGGGATCCCACATGCCTTGTGGCAAAAATCAAAACAAAACAAAAACAAAACAGAAGTAATATTGTAATAAATTCAATAAAGATTTTAAAAATAGTATGCACCAAAAAAATTCTTTTATAAAATAAAACAAAACAATGCATTGGAAATGAGGGTAAAGATGGGATTTATTAACACGTTTAAAACAGTGTACAAATGGGAAGCAAAGCCTGCAGTACCTGAATGCTGGCTTATGCAATATTCATATGTCCTGTCTCTCTGCTGATGGTGTTAGAAAGACAAGGTGAGGTCTAAGCAAGGTAACCCCACAAGTGAAAAGTCCTTGGAGCCAGCACTCATGCCCACTCTATCAGGCACACCACAGCATGTATGTATGGCTACAGCTTTAATTTTTCACTAATAAGGCTGCCCAACATGCATAAATTCTTCCCATATTTCTTGGGCTGAGAATATGGCGACCAGAGCAAAACCACAATCGATGTTATTAATGGGTGACTGATTTAGTTATGTATAAAATAACTGTCATTCTAGGCATGCTATTATCATACTTCTGATTTTTTTCTATTCATTTTCTATCTAGAAATAACATGTTTGTTCTATCATATATTTCATATATTCTGTATTTAGCATGTCTTAACATGACCTACAACTTAGCCACTATCTATATTTACTGTAACTTATTAATGTTGCCTATGTCTTATCAACTACTTATTTGTTCTGCATAATAGCACTTAACAAATAACATACATTCTACCTAAATCTCAAAAATACAAATGTATTCAATTTGTATGCTTAATGCAGATCATAGCTTTTATCTACTCCACTGTCTTCTTTTCTGTACTTGAATTGAATAGTCTCCAATCATACAACAAATACTCATGACTACTTTTTGGGATATGAAAGTTCTTGCTTGAAAAGAGAGAGAAACAAATTGTATAAACAAAAGAAACAATAAAGAAAGATTGGAATAGACAAAACTGATAAAAGAGAAATAAATTAGCAACTGTTTGTGACCAAAACCCTTTCAAATAAGTACAATTAGAGACAGAACAATGGAAGCCTGAGTAACACAGAGTTACCAAATATTTGCTGAGCACTTATTTGACAGGATCTCTAGGTGATACAAATGATATACAACTTATGATCCCTTCTCTAAAGTCTCTTGCACAGTATTACACACTGGGGAAAAGATGAATCAATTCAAAACTAGGAACAAAGAAAGACATTATAAAATGATCTCTCACTGTGTTATTTACAGAACTTTAATCAGTAGTTTTTCCTCAATCATTATTTTGATAATGACTTCACTCCAACAAAGAGGAAGCCGGGTTTATGGTTTCAAAGCCAAATTAAAAATGAAAACAAAGGAAAACAAAAGCTAAAATCTTCTTAACAGACTTCTGTGTGCTTAGTCACTCAGTTGTGTCCAACTCTTTGTGATCCCATGAACAGTAGTCCACTAGGCTCCTCTGTCCATGGGATTCTCCAGGCACAAATACTGGAGTGAGTTGCCATTTCCTTCTCCATAACGGACTTAGGGGATAAACAAATTCCCAAGGCCATGTGACTTTGAGTCAGTCAGTATTATAACCTAAATTTTCTGTCCTACTACTCTGTTCTTTCAATAACACCCTTGTTAAGTTATAAAAAATAAATACAAATGGTATACAGTGAAAGGGTACTAAGTGAGGAGTCGTAGAGTCATAGCAGAATTCAAGGAGAGAATCAAATATGAGCTTGTATTTGGGTGATGAAAAATTTTAATTAGAACAAGTGAAATCACTTGTTCCAGGTTGACTAATTCCAGGCTCACTGACTTATAAGAGCAAAGATATAAACAAAAGCAAAAATGAACAAGCAAATATAGCAAAAGTATGGACATCAGAATAAGACTTATTAGGGCAGGGCACAAGGAGTATGCTTCTGAATGATATGAAGAGTTGAAAAAGAAATGATAATAAGATAGAATAGATGGTATAGAGTCTTGTTAGAAGCCATAGGTTGGGGTAAAGAGGATGTGGTATAATTAGGGGTTTACTGAGTATCAGAATGCAAAATCATCAGTGCTAAAGACAACTTGGATTTACTGCAAACTTCTTGGCTACTTTTATACCCACTAAGAGGTCAAGTGGTGAGAACCTACACAATTGTATTTGATCCAGCAGAGAGAGACATAGACAGGAAAAAGTGGAGGAAAAACAAAACAAGCAACAAAAACAAACAGGATTCAGTTGACAGTATAAAGGGGAAGAAGTTCCTTGTCTCTCATTTTACACCAAAATTTTGAGCCTGGTTTCTGGGCTTAGAGAATGACATTAAAAGACATTTTAGGCAGTTCATGAACAAGAACTAAACTTTCTCAGAGAGAGGGTTTGATTTAAAAAGTCCATTTTAAAAACATTGTATCAATCATTTTTTTCTAGCATTATCTCTAGTGCCTTATTGAGAGTTAGAAGGACTGGACTGGGCAGAGGTAGAGCTTGTTTATGGAAAAAGGGACATTGCTCACACAGAAGTCATAGCTATTGTCAAGGAGGGGAAATTTCCCCCCTCTTTGATTCCTGGGTTCTTTTTGCCATTCTAATAATTAAATGTTGACAAGTCAGATTAACAAGAAAAAATTAATTTAGTATGCATACAGGTCTAATAGATATGGGGCATAAGAAGTGGCCACGGCGGCAGCTTTCATACTTTTTAAACAAAGGAACAATACCTATGAGAAGAATTGACAGGGCAAAGAAATTTAGCCTTGACTGCTTAGTTAGTGAAGAATCTAAACAGAGTTTGGGTTTGGGATAGTAAATTAAAAAGGAAGTGGAAAGTTTTATTAACATAGGCTTCTCACCCTGAATCCCAATCTCTGGTGATAGAATATCTCTCTTGGTAAGGGAAGGGTGCCTTTCACATGAGAGACTTTCCTGCTTTCAGGGACAGAGAGAAAGGTTTTCTTACACTGGCTGTTTCTTAAGTAACTTTAATTCAAAATAATCAATATGCCATTGTTCTGTATTTTGGGGAGCCCTGCCCTGAGAGCTAGCACTAAAATTAGGAATAAATGATGTCTATAATGGAAAGGCTAGTCAAGAGAATTAGGTCTAAAAATGGTTAGTAGATGTAGTTTTCAGGAATTTGGAGAAGGAAAAAGAGCAATAGTAATCAACTATTTCTCGCCAGTCAGAATGGCTGCGATCCAAAAGTCTACAAGTAATAAATGCTGGAGAGGGTGTGGAGAAAAGGGAACCCTCTTACACTGTTGGTGGGAATGCAAACTAGTACAGCCACTGTGGAGAACAGTGTGGAGATTCCTTAAAAAACTGGAAATAAAACTACCTTATGATCCAGCAATCCCACTGCTGGGCATACACACCGAGGAAACCAGAAGGGAAAGAGACACGTGTACCCCGATGTTCATCGCAGCACTGTTTATAATAGCCAGGACATGGAAGCAACCTAGATGTCTATCAGCAGATGAATGGATAAGAAAGCTGTAGTACATATACACAAAGGAGTATTACTCAGCCATTAAAAAGAATAAATTTGAATCAGTTCTAATGAGGTGGATGAAACTGGAGCCTATTATACAGAGTGAAGTAAGCCAGAAAGAAAAACACCAATACAGTATACTAACGCATATATATGGAATTCAGAAAGATGGTAACAATAACCCTGTGTACGAGACAGCAAAAGAGAAACTGATGTATAGAACAGTCTTATGGACTCTGTGGGAGAGGGAGAGGGTGGGATGATTTGGGAGAATGGCATTGAAACATGTATAATATCATATATGAAATGAGTCGCCAGTCCAGGTTTGATGCACGCTACTGGATGCTTAGGGCTGGTGCACTGGGACGACCCAGAGGGATGGTTTGGGGAGGGAGGAGGGAGGAGGGTTCAGGATGGGGAACACATGTATACCTGTGGTGGATTCATTTTGATATTTGGCAAAACTAACACAATACTGTAAAGTTTAAAAATACAATAAAATTAAAAAAAAAACCCTGTATTGTAGCTGATGGTTAGAAAGATTGTGGGTAAAAGTGGTTTTAGACTAGAGCACCAGGAATCAAGTATGAGAGGCGGTGTCTAGAAGTGAATGGATAGTGCAAAACTGGAGGTGGAAAATGTAAACTATATAAGTTACGGCAAAAACAGTACTAGCTTTTTGCAACATCAGTTCAGTTCAGTCACCCTGTCGTGTCTGACTCTTTGCAACCCCACGTAGTGCAGCATGGAAGCCTTCCCTGTCCATTACCAATTCCCAGAGCTTGCTCAAACTCATGTCCATTGAGTCAGTGAGCCATCCAAACATCTCATCCCCTGTCGTCCCCTTCTCCTCCTGCCTTCAATCTTTCCCAGCATCAGGATCTTTTCCAATGAGTCAGTTTTGCAAGATAGCAGGAATAAAAAACACAATTTTAAATAGGGTTTAAGAGCTTAAGCTCTGGAATCAGAAATCCCCAATTGAGACTCCCTTGTGATCTTGGTTAGCAGCTTAACCATTTTGTTCCCTGTAAAATGAACCAGAAGGATCCTATCATACTGACACTAAAGTAAGGCTTTAAACTAAGCAGATAAGCAGAGAGTGCACTGTTGGAAGCTGAGAGCTGTAAGAAGGAAGGAAGGTTGGATAGGGCTTAGCAGGAAAGAGGGGGGTTGGAAAGCAAGGACATCTTCCTTTCAAAGCCCTAGTTTTGTCAAGTCCTTCCACTGTAGAATACAAAAGAACGACTGAGCTGTTCAAGTTCACAACTCTGTCATTTGTCATGCTGCACAATACACACAGGAGGGCTTGCTTTTTCTCCTAAAGTATGCTTTCAGAAAACATACGGTGTATCATATAATTTCCCCTGGGGAACCTGAAACAAAGAAGCTGCTTAGGTATAGAATCGTATTTTTTCTAGGTCATCTTAGACCTGTGGAGCATTGGTCTCTCTGAACTAGCCCTGGGGCGGGAAGACAGGAAGGACTTTACTTGCTGTTGGAAGTGGCAAAATGCCTCCATAGACCCAGTACAAGGAGCAATAAGACTAATCTGCCTAGTAACTCTCACCCTTTATGTTATCCTCAAACAGCCCTACAAAATAAAGAATGTGAGAATCTGCCTCCCTTTCATACTAGAGGGTAGATAGTACTATCATAAATCATTTATGTTACATTTAACATTTAGATAACTTTGTATCTGTTCCTTCCATGCTAGAGAATTAATGCTGGGAAAGATAAAAATATTTGAGAAAAGGAAAAAGTGAATAATGGGAGCTTGTGGAAATGGAGATATTCAAAAAATAGGAAGGGTATCAGCTTCAAAACAGTACTTCAGGATGTGGGAAGACATGAAAAATAAAGTCTAGCATGATAATCATGAGAGGAAGCACTCTAAGGGCACAAGCAATATTAATGTAATGGTTAATTGACCTTAAATTCTGGAGAAGGCAATGGCAACCCACTCCAGTGTTCTTGCCTGGAGAATCCCAGGGACGGGGAAGCCTGGTGGGCTGCCGTCTATGGGGTCAGACACGACTGAAGCGACTTAGCAGCAGCAGACCTTAAATTCAGCCACTATGAGAACACTTATCTTTTCAGCTTTAACCAACCTTTTCCTGTGAACTTCCTCTGAGTTATAATAAATTACTGCTTTCAGGTCTTCACACTTAAAGTTTAGTAAGAAAAGTCTTAGGTCACATTTGGGGCCACAGCACCTACGGCAGGGTAGCTGAACTCTGGACAATGGTTGGAGCATTTATTCACATGCCGTAGTGTTTTGGCACTGTTGGGGCATGTTCCAGGTGGAAAAGTTTAGTTAAAAAGCCATCTGGCCTTTCAAATCCCTTGAGGATTGGGCCAGGTCGTACAATGTCTTAGGAGATCACAGAATTCCTCAGAGAATAAGGTTGGGGCACTAAAAGTGAAAAGAAATCAGGCCAGAAAAAAAATATTCTTTCATTTTCTTTATACAGAGGAAACAGTTTCAGTGTCTAAACATTTCTGTGAAGAGATAATGGAAGTAGCTAGATCACAATAAGATTTAGTGCTGTGTCTGAGTGTGTGCATGTGTCTGAGAGTGTATGCCTGTGTGAATGGAATAGTATCAAAAGATTAGGACTTATTATTTTTAGTTAAAAATATGTTTTTCAAGAACCTTCTTTAAAAACATCAATCTCAATTATACTCAATGTGAAAAACACTGTCACACATTTGAGACAATGCAAGTTGAGCCAGATCAGTTTTGACAGAAAAATTTAAAGCATGCTAGTTAGTTTTCTTTTGGATAGATTAAAGAATTTAAGATTGTTGAAAGAAGATCCCCCAAAACAGACAAAAATATACCAATTCAACTGATGAGTTTTCCTTTAGAGCCATACACACATAGACTGTTAGAACAAAAATGAATGGAAGATTATCATAGATTTCTCATTTATAGATGTGAGTCCCTGAGGAATGGATAAATATATGGTACATATATAAAGTGGAATATTATTCTGCCATTAAAATGAATGAAACAGAGATTGTCAAACTGACTGAAGTAAATCAAAGTGAAATATCATAATATTCTTATATGCAAAATCTAGAAAGAAATGATACACATGAACTTATTCACAAAACAGAAACTGACTTACAGACTAGAGAATGAATTTATGATCATGCGGGTTAGGAAGGAGGGCAAAGGGACAGTTACAGAGTTTGGGATCAACATGTACACATTGCTATATTTAAAATGGGTAAGCAACAAGGACCTATAGTATAGTACAAGGAACTCTGCTCAATATTATGTAACAACCAAATTGGAAAAGAATTTTTAAAAGAATGAATACATGTATACATATAACTGAATCACTTTGCCGCACATCTAAAGCTATCATAACATTGTTAATCAACTATATTTCAATGTAAAATGAACAAGGCAAAGACATAGAGGAAAACAATAGAATGGCAAGGACTAGAACTCTCTTCAAGAATACTAGAGATACCAACCAGTCCATTCTGAAGGAGATCAGCCCTGGGATTTCTTTGGAAGGAATGATGCTAAAGCTGAAACTCAAGTACTTTGGGCACCTCATGCGAAGAGTTGACTCATTGGAAAAGACTCTGAGGATGGGAGGGATTGGGGGCAGGAAGAGAAGAGGATGACAGATGATGAGATGACTGGATGGCATCACTGACTCGATGGACGTGAGTCTGAGTGAACTACAGGAGTTGGTGATGGTCAGGGAGGCCTGGCATGCTGCGATTCATGGGGTCGCAAAGAGTCAGACACGACTGAGCGACTGAACTAAACTGAGAGATTCCAAAGGAATATTTTATGCAAAGATAGGCACAATAAAGGACAGAAATGGTATGGACCTAACAGAAGCCGAAGATGCTAAGAAGAGGTGGCAAGAATACACAGAAACTATACAAAAACAGATCTTAATTACCCAGATAACCACAGTAGTGTGATCACTCACCTAGAGCCAGACATCCTTGAGTGTGAAGTCAAGTGAACATTAGGAAGCATCACTATGAACAAAGGTAGTGAGGTGATGGATTCCAGCTGAGCTATTTCAGATTCTAAAAGATGATGTTATTAAAGTGCTACACACAACATACCATAAAATTTGGAAAACTCAGCGATGGCCACAGGACTGGAAAAGGTCAGTTTTTATTCTAATCCTAAAGAAAGGCAATGCCAAAGGATGTTCAAACTACTGCACAATTGCACTCATCTCACACACTAGCAAAGGTCTGTCTAGTCAAGGCTGTGGTTTTTCCAGTGGCCATGTATGGATGTGAGAGTTGGACTGAGAAGAAAGCTGAGCACTGAAGAATTGATGCTTTTGAATTGTGGTGTTGGAGAAGACTCTTGAGAGTCCCTTGGACTGCAAGGAGATCCAACCAGTCCATTCTGAAGGAGATGAGTCCTGGTTGTTCATTGGAAGGACTGATGCTGAAGCTGAAACTCCAATACTTTGGCCACCTCATGCGAAGAGTTGACTCATTGGAAAAGACCCTGATGCTGAGAGGGATTGGGGGCAGGAGGAGAAGGGGACGACAGAGGATGAGATGGCTGGATGGCATCACTGACTCGATGGACATGAGTCTGAGTGAACTACTGGAGTTGGTGATGGACAGGGAGGCCTGGCTTGCTGCGATTCATGCGGTCGCAAAGAGTTGGACACGACTGAGCTACTGAACTGAACTGAACTGAACTGAACACACTAGCAAAGTAATGCTCAAAATTCTCCAAGCTAGGCTTCAACAGTTTGTGAACCAAGAAATCCCAGATGTTGAAGCTGGCTTTAAAAAAGGCAGAGGAACCAGAGATCATATTGCCAACATCCATTGGATCATAGAAAAAGCAAGAGAATTCCAGAAAAATACCTACTCCATTGACTATGCTACAGCCTTTGACTGTGTGGATCACAACAAACTGTGGAAAATGCTTCAAGAGATGGGAATACCAGACCACTTTACTTGCCTCCTAAGAAATCTGTATGCAGGTCAAACAGCTACAGTTACAACCAGACATGGAACAATAGACTGGTTTCAAATTGGAAAAGGAGTATGTCAAGGATGTATATTGTCACCCTGCTTATTTAACTTATATGTAGAGTACATCATGTGAAATGCCAGGCTGGATGAAGTACAAGCTGCAATCAAGATTGCTGGAAGAAATATCAATAACCTCAGATATGCAGATGACACCACCCTTATGGCAGAAAGTGAAGAAAAACTAAAGAGCCTCTTGATGGAAGTGAAAAGAGGATAGTAAAAAAGCTGGCTTAAAACTCACCATTCATAAAACGAAGATCATGGCACCTGATCCCATCACTTCATGGCAAATAGATGGGGAAACAGTTGAAACAGTGACAGACTTTATTTTTGGGGGCTCCAAAATCACTGCAGATGTTGATTGCAGCCATAAAATTAAAAGACACTTGCTCCTTGGAAAAAAAGCTATGACCAACCTAGATAGCATATTAAAAAACAGGCATTACTTTGCTAATAAAGGTCCATGTAGTCAAAGCTTTGATTTTTTCAGAAGTCATGTGTGAATGTGAGAGTTGGACCATAAAGAAAGCTGATCAACAATGGATTGATGCTTTTGAACTGCAGTGTTGGAGAAGACTCTTGAGAGTCCCTTGGACTGCAAGGAGAACACACCAGTCAATCCTAAAGGAAATCAACCATGAATATACATTGGAACGACTTATGCTGAAGCTAATGCTCCAGTTTTTGGCCACCTGATGATAAGAACTGATTCGTTAGAAAAGCCCCTGATCTGGGGACAGATTGAATGTGGAGGAGAAGTGGATGAAAGAAAATAAGATAGTTGGATGGCATCACCGACCTAATGGACGTGAGTTTTGAGTAAGCTCCAGGTGATGGTGAAGGACAGGGAAGCCTTGCATGCTGCAATCCATCCGGTTGCAAAAAGTCAGACATGACTGAGCAACTGAGCAAGAACATAAAAACTCACAAAATTGTGAACTTGCTAAATGTAAAAAAAAAAAAAAATTGTCCATGCTCATGAAATCTATCTGTTGTATATTTAAAAATATAAGTCCAAGTTTTTTAACTGAGTTTACAGAGTCACTGAGTTCAATAATAAAAGCCAAGATTTTGTAGCCAAACTGCCTGGGGTCAAAGCTCCATTAAACTTGGGCACTTTGGTGTCCTTTAACAAATTATTTTAATGAAATGTGCCTTTGTTTGCTTATCTATAAAATGGGTATTTATGAGTAGTAATGCATTACTATATATAAAGGGTATAGTATATTTGGCAAATGACAATCCACTCCAGTATTCTTGCCTGGAAACTTCCACAGACAGAGGAGCCTGGTGAGCTGTAGTCCATGGGGTCACAAAAAATCAGATAAGAATGAGCATGCATGCATGTTATCTGAGCCCAGTGACCATGAAATACAGCTGTTAATCTAAAATGATAAAGTAACCAGTTGTTTTACCTGCTAAGCAGGTGTATTCAGAAGCAACAAAGAATTGCAATTTGGTTACATGGAATTAAGGGCTTCCCAGGTGGCTCAGTGGTAAAGAATCCTCCTGCCAATGTAATAGACACAGAAGAACATGGGTTTGATCCCTGGGTTGGGATGATCCCCTGGAGTAGGAAATGGCACCCTGCTCCCCTATTGTTGCCTGGAAAATTCAATGAACAGAGAAGCCTGGAGGGCTACAGTGCATGGAGTTGCAAAGAGTCGGACACACACACGACTGAGCACACACACACTTGAAATTATGGCAAACAACATGCAATCCCCATAAAGCATAAGAGAGGAAACTTTTACAGAGAAGGGGAAGTTGGGGGGCAGGGCTGGGGAGTATTAAAAACAAAAATAATTGGAGGAAATGGAATTTGTAGTATAGCAGCTTTTTATTGGCTAAGTGGTAACAGTCTTCATTGACTGAGCTATTGCCAGGCAAAGAGAAAATATTTCTTCCTCCTACTAATAATAAATTACTGTCACTTCCTGTGGCGGATTCATTTTGATATTTGGCAAATCTAATACAGTTATGTTAAGTTTAAAAATAAAATAAAATTAAAAAAAAAATTACTGTCACTTCCTGCCGGATACACAAAGCCTATCTTCAGGTCAGGATCTGTATTGACATCAAGCATGAGAGCTTCCCCTTTTGGCTTTCCAACTGCATTTTTGTGAGGTTTCCCATGATTAATTTGCACACAGCAAAGTTTAAGAGTTCTCTAATTTTTTAGTCTAGGAAGCAGCTCACTGCAAGGAACCACCCTTCCCCGTATGACACAGATGAACTTTAGTGATGCCCTCTTCCTTACCTGTGACAAGGTCATATACAAACCATTTAAATTCCCTTTTTTTTAATCTCATAAATGATTAGCTGAGCTATTTTCTCTCCACTGATCAATTTTTCCTCCCTTTGCAATAATCCTTTAAAATAAGTACAGAGTTTGTTTCATATTTTAAAATGTCCTGACATAGGTCAAAGACTATAAAGGTGTTACTTATGACATTTTTTACGATGTGATATTATTAGAATATTTATATATATATATATTTTAAATTTTATTTTATTTTTAAACTTTAAAATATTGTATTAGTTTTACCAAATATCGAAATGAATCCACCACAGGTATACATGTGTTCCCCATCCTGAACCCTCCTCCCTCCCCATACCATCCCTCTGGGTCGTCCCAGTGCACCAGCCCCAAGCATCCAGTAGCGTGCATCGAACGTGGACTGGCGACTCATTTCATACATGATATTATACATGTTTCAATGCCATTCTCCCAAATCATCCCACCCTCTCCCTCTCCCACAGAGTCCATAAGACTGTTCTATACATCAGTGTCTCTTTTGCTGTCTCATACACAGGGTTATTGTTACCATCTTTCTAAATTCCATATATATGCGTTAGTATACTGTATTGGTGTTTTTCTTTCTGGCTTACTTCACTCTGTATAATAGGCTCCAGTTTCATCCACCTCATTAGAACTTATTCAATATAAACTAGGCTCACAGACTTTTAAAGTAAATTTATTTATTTTTAATTGAAGGATACTTGCTTTACAATATTGTATTGGCCTCTGCCATACATGAGTCAGCCAGAGGTACACATATGTCCCCATCCTCTTAAACCTCCTCGCACCTCCCACCTCTTCCCACCACTGTAGGCTGCTCACAGACTTTTAACTTAAGATTTTAAATGTAAATGTATGGAAATTTTAAATTATTATAAATAACATAACTAAAATTTTAGATGGGCAAGTATGAACAAACATAACAGGTTTGTTAAAAGTCTAGAACATTTGATAGTGTATGAATCACTCACAATCTCCACGCTCCTAACACACTTATTATCACAATTGGTATCATCCTCCATCCTTTTGTAGATAGTTTAGTTTATTATAGTTTCAATCATATACAGTTTTAAGCATTCTTCAAAAATTTATAACTATTAATTAAAGAGTAAATATGTAATTCGTATTCCATACTGTCATTTTAAAGCCTACAATTCATGGTTTTCAATATCTTCAAAAAGCTAAGCGAACATTTGAAGTAACCCTTAAATACAGACCCCCTACTACAACAGCAAATGAAGATAGGAGTTGATAGGTTTTTATGTCTGCTTTGAAGGAACAAAAGATCCTGCTTTCCCCATAAATGAGATATAAACAAAACAATATATTACCAAAGACTTGAGTTATAACTCCTTAAATTCCAGTTGGAGGTCCAATTCTTGTGTGCTAAAGCAATTTGGAGAATAAGAAGAGATAAAATTCTCTTCATAAATTCCATTAAAAAAGTACAGAGGAAATGTTTGGATCATCACAAACCCAAAAAATGAACCAAACAAGAGAAAATATGTTTTACATGGCCTCTCAGTTTCTCAAATGAAAAAATGTAAGCACAATTAAAATTAAAACTTTTATCTAAGATAACTAACACAACATACATATACAAAAAAAGAGACACTGATGTATAGATCAGTCTTATGGACT
Source organism: Bubalus kerabau (assembly GCF_029407905.1). NCBI lineage: Eukaryota > Metazoa > Chordata > Mammalia > Artiodactyla > Bovidae > Bubalus > Bubalus kerabau. Next base: position 49,593,181 of record NC_073638.1, read on the forward strand.
CTGTGGGAGAGGGAGAGGGTAGGGAGATTTGGGAGAATGGCACTGAAACATGTATAATATCATGTATGAAACGAGTTGCCAGTCCAGGTTCGATGCACACTACTGGATGCTTGGGGCTGGTGCACTGGGACGACCCAGAGGGAGGGTATGAAGAGGGAGGAGGGAAGAGGGTTCAGGATGGGGAACACAGGTATACCTGTGGCGGATTCATTTCGATATTTAGCAAAACTAATACAATATTGTAAAGTTAAAAAAAAAAAAAGAAGACAAAAACCAAGCTTCTAATCTCAGTATTTGGCCAGGGTTGTCTGCATGGTGTTGAAGTATTTATCCTATCCTATTAATAAATGGAATTTAGTAATAATCTGAGCATATCTTTATAGCCTCACATTTTAATATTTTAATTATCATTTACTTCTTGTTTGGCCTGTAAATGACTGACTGGAGTGGAAAGAGTAGTATTCTTGACACGAAACAATAAGACATCCGGTTGTTTCTTAGAACAGTATAAGTATCACTTAACTAGGGTCTTTCCTGGTGGCTTATGGTAAAGAATCTGCCTGCAGTGCAGGAGACAGGAGTTCAATCCCTGGGTTGGGAAGATCCCCTGGGGATGGGCATGGCAACCCACTACAGTATTCTTGCCTGGAGAATCCCATGGACAGACGAGCCTGGCGGGCTACAGTCCAGAGGATTGCAATTGAGCGACTTAGCATGCACTTAATTAGGCATATTTGCTTGCCTGGCAAACAATTATTATTTCATCAAGAATTTCTCCAAGGCCCTTACCTCACAGTATATGTCAATTCTAATCTATTTTATCATGAATTTTGCTCCATTTTAATCTCTAGATTACTTCAACCTTTACATCATTATTATTTTTAGATAGAGCTAAATCAGGTTTATCTAGGGATTAATTATCTTCTATGAGGATCTTATATCACAATTACTGTGCAATTTGAAGGAAAGTTTTTAAAGTGCCAGTGAAATCATCTCTTTATCTTGCACTCCAACAGTATGACATATTTTTGTCTGCCTCATATTTGGACATTGACTTTATCTGTATTTTATAATTTATTTTATATAAAATTTGTATTTGAATATATCCATTTTTGTTGTTGGAGAAGCATGAACTTTATTATGACTCTGTTGCTGTCTGCCAATTGTGCCCTTGACTCTATTGTTTAGGCTTCTTATTTTTTTCTTCTTTTTGAAAATCACAAAACAAATTTCCCTGGTCTTATTGAACTATAATTGACATATAACATTCTGCAAGTATAAGGCATATAATGTATGTATTTGATAAACTTATATATTGCAAAATTATTACATAGTAGAGTTAGTTAATACCGCCATTGTGTCACATAATTCAGTCAGTTCAGTCACCCAGTAGTGCTCGACTCTTTGTGACCCCATGGACTGCAGCATACCAGGCCTCCCCATCCATCACCAACTCCTGGAGTTTACTCAAACTCGTGTCCATTGAGTAGGTGATGACTTCCAACCATCTCATTCTCTGTTGTCCTCTTCTCCTCCTGCCTTTACTCTTTCCCAGCATCAGAATCTTTTCAAATGAGTCAGTTCTTCACATCAAGTGGCCAAAGTACTGGAGTTTCAGTTTCAGTATCAGTCCTTCAAATGAATATCCAGGATTGATTTCCTTTAGGATGAACTGGTTGGATCTCCCTGTAGTCCAAGGGACTCTCAAGAGTCTTCTCCAACACAATAGTCAAAAAGCATCAATTCTTCAGCTCTCAGCTTTCTTTATAGTCCAATTCTCCATCCATACATGACTACTGGATAAACCATAGCTTTGACTAGATGGACCTTTGTTGGAAAAGTGATGTCTCTGCTTTTTAATATGCTGTCTAGGTTGGTCATAACTTTTCTTCCAAGGAACAAGTGTCTTTTAATTTAATGGCTTCAGCCACCTTCTGCAGTGATTTTGGAGCCCCCAACAATAAAGTCTGTCACTGTTTCCCCATCTATTTCCCATGAAGTGATGGGATCAGATGCCATGATCTTAGTTTTCTGAATGTTGAGTTTTAAGCCAACTTTTTCTCTCTCCACTTTCACTTTCATCAAGAGGCTCTTTAGTTCTTATTCGCTTTCTGCCATAAGTGTGGTGTCATCTGCATATCTGAGGCCATTGATATTTCTCCCGGTGATCTTCATTCCAGCTTGTGCTTCATCCAGCCAGCATTTCTCATGATGTACTCTGCATATAAGTTAAATAATCAGGGTGACAATATAAATCCTTGATGTACTCCTTTCTCAATTTGGAACCTGTCTGTTCCATGTCCACTTCTAACTGTTGCTTCTTGCCCTGCATACAGATTTCTCAGGAGGCAGGTCAGGTGGTCTGGTATTCCTATCTCTTGAAGAATTTTCTACAATTTGCTGTAATCTACACAGTTACATAATTATCACTTCCTTTTTGTGGTGGGAACTCTTAAAATGTATTCTAAGCAATTTTCAAGTATATAATGCATTATTGTTAACTATAGTCACCATGTTATACATTAGATAACCAGAATTTATTCATTTCATAACTAGAAATTTGTGCACTCTGACCAAAGTTTTCCTATTTCCTCATCTCCCTAGTCCCTGCTAAATACCATTCGACTCTCTGTTTTTATCAGTTTAGCTTTTTAATATAACTCATATTTGATTATGTGAGCAAGTTTTTCCTGCTCTTGAATATGTTGTGCACTGAGAACCATATTTGTTTTGTTTTTAGACTACAAACCAAGGGGTTAAGAACAGGAGTCAGAAAGAGGAAGAGGTTGGCCATGGTGACATGAAGAAGAGGAGATGTGAATGTACCAAACTATGAATTAGAGCCAGCACAATGAGTGGCACGTAAAAGATGCAGGCAGTGAAAATGTGGGAAACACAAGTATTAAGTGCCTTGAGCTGACCATCTTTGGAGGCAATACACAGCACTGTTTTCAAAATTAGGCTGTATGAAATGACAAAGAACATAGAGTCAACTCCAAAGGAGCACAGCACAAAGGACAACCCATAAATGATGTTGACTGTGACAGGGCCACAAGCCAGCTTCATAACATCAGGGTGGTAGCAATAACAATGTGATAGAATGACATCCTTGCAGAAGGGCAATCACTTGAGCAGAATTGGCAAAGGTACCATCAACACCACACCCCTAATCATGGCTGCAAGCCCCATCCCCATAATCCGAGAATGGGTTAAGACTACTGTGTAGTGCAGTGGGTTACGAATAGCAATAAATCTATCAAAGGCCATGGCCAGCAGGATGGCTGACTCCATGGAGAAGAAGGTGTGGATAAAGAACATCTGTGTTAGGCAGGAGTGGAACTCAATCTCTCTATGATTCAGGAGGAAGACACTGAGTACTGTAGGCAGAGTTGATAAAGACAGACCCACATCTGTGGCTGCCAGCATAGACAGGAAGATGTACTGAGGTTCGTGAAGGCTGGAGGTGGTTTTGATAATGAAGAGGATAGTGCTGTTTCCTAGCAGGGCAATTAGGTACATGATACACAGTGGGATAGAAATCCATATTTGCACAGCTTCCAGTCCAGGGATGCCTGTTAAAAGGAGAGCGGGTGGCTGGAACCAGCTACTGTTTATAAGCTCCATAAAGATATTTTTGGGGGACACAGCCCAAGTCAGTTTCTAAATTTTCTACTGGGAGAAAAACACAGATTTTTAAGATAGAATATAATGCATCTAACTCTTGTGGGGCAGAATTAATTCTAGCCATCTTTATATCAAGGAATGGATCCTTAGAATGTTTTCAACTCTATCTGAATAACTACTCAGAGTTAGGACAATGAATAACTGCTATTAAAATGCAAGGTCTACTAGAATTATTTCAGTATAGAAAGCTTCAGTCATTGATTAAGTGGCAATGAAAATTAAGAATATTATTTTCTATATTTATCCCAATGCTTAGAAAAATTTCATTCTTGGATTCTGTTTCTTAATATATCCCCTTATGTTGAATTTATTTACTTTGGCTAAGATGACTCTGAAAGAAGTTTCTGCACTTTCCCCACATCTGCTGCTGCTGCTAAGTCGCTTCAGTCATGTCTGACTCTGTGCGACCCCATAGACGGCAGCCCACCAGGCTCCCCCATCCCTGGGATTCTCCAGGCAAGAACACTGGAGTGGGTTGCCATTTCCTTCTCCAATGCATGAAAGTGAAAAGTGAAAGTGAAGTCGCTCAGTCATGTCCAACTCTGTGTGACCCCATGGACTGCAGCCTACCAGGCTCCTCCGTCCATGGGATTTTCCAGGCAAGAGTATTGGAGTGGGGTGCCATTGCCTTCTCCACCCCACATCTATGTCACACCTATTAATATTCAGGCATCTGGGGACTCCCCCGGAGGTCCAGTGGTTAAGATTCTATGTGTCCACTGCAAGGGGTGCATATGTAATCTCTGGTGGAAGAATTTGGATCCCACATGCCATGCAGCATGGCCACACACAGAAAAAATATTGAAGCATCTTGAAACCTGGACATTTTTCCTGAATTATACCTGCAGAAATAAAGCATAAGATATTTCAATAAACCACATAAACCTCAAGCTATTTAAATAAATACTTCAAGTGATACTGTTCATTTTCACAATTAATTTCTAGGTTATTTGACATGTTCTTTTAAAATGATATGTTGATTTTTCAAAATATGAGAGAGTGATAAACTCATCAAAATGAGTATTGTCATTACTTTTAAATTGGTGCTAGAATAGTATCAAATATTAACAAATAATTTCTTGAATAAAATCTGAAATACCTGTATTTAAAAACACATATATAATATATTGTGTATATGTGCTTAGTTGTTCGGTCATGTCTGACTCTGCAACCCCGTGGACCATAGCCTGCCAGGCAAGAATAATGGAGTGGGTTGCCATGCCCTCCTCATATATTAGGACATAATAAATATCCACATTTCAATAAATATCTTAAACATGGCATAACTGGAGGAAATGGTATTAATATTTGTGTGTTTATCCTCCAAAAATAAGTAGAAACATGATATGATTGCTTAAATGCAGTTATATTTAAGTGTTTTGTTTAAATTTGGAAGCATCAGCAAAATAGTGAGGTAACTACATTTGGGTATGGGAGAGAATGTAAGGGAGCTAATATGACTGACCTTATCTGGAAAAATATGAAATCAATACACACTCTTTAATAAAATCATATTATTTAAAAGTGTAGCCAAAAATAAAACACCAGAAACAAAATTTTTATTTATTTATTTATTTTTAGGGTTTGGGGTTCTTACTGAACCTGTTTTTATTTTTTTTTTTTAATTTTATTTTATTTTTAAACTTTACATAATTGTATTAGAAACAAAATTTTTAAAAAATTAATGAAGGATTCCTTCTGGAAGAAAATGAGAGACAGGGTGGATTGGGATAAAACAATATTCTGTTTTTGTCCTTGGGAAAAATTAGTACTATAGTGCTGTTTTAAAATCATGTAGATGTAAACAAACAAAATTATATTTTTATAGATGTAAATATATCTTTGAAGAGCAGACCCAAGATGAATCACAATGTATACATTTCCATCCATTGATGTATCAAGACCTATACTTATACGGTCAGCCATCCAGCCTACAGTCAGTCACCCATTCATGTATTCTTAACAATGATGTCTTCTATATTCTACTACATTCTCTCTTAGTATGCTTAGTAAAGAGTGTTCTACAAAGTGTATGTTTTCAGACAGGGACTGAGTCTATCATAAAGAGAACCCTAGTAGAGAAGTTGACTTCTTAGGGACTTAGAAGTTTAATTTTTATATAATTTTTTAAGACTACATGAAGTGTCAGAGTCACTCATGTTTATTTATTTATTTTTTTTAATTTTATTTTATTTTTAAACTTTACATAATTGTATTAGTTTTGCCAAATATCAAAATGAATCCGCCACAGGTATACATGTGTTCCCCATCCTGAACCCTCCTCCCTCCTCCCTCCCCATTCCATCCCTCTGGGTCGTCCCAGTGCACCAGCCCCAAGCATCCAGTATCGTGGTCATGTTTTAAAAAAAAGAAGAAGAAAGCCATGGTTCATAAGAGAGTAGGATGTCAATCATACCACAGACACTATCCACACACAGTCATTCAGCACACTGCATCTCACAGCACTAAGATGTGAGACTCTCTTCAGTTCACTTCAGTTCAAGTCAGTTGCTCAGTCGTGTCCGACTCTCTGCGACCCCATGAATTGCAGCACGCCAGGCCTCCCTGTTCATCACCATCTCCTGGAGTTCATTCAAACTCATGTCCATTGAGTTGGTGATGCCATCCAGCCATCTCATCCTCTGTCATCCCGTTTTCCTCCTGCCCCCAATCCCTCCCAGCATCAGAGTCTTTTCCAATGAGTCAACTCTAATTGTAAGCTTCCCCAACATACTCTGCATCTCATTTAAACATATGCAAAGATATATACTATTAGCAAGTGGAGAAGGAAATGGCACCCCAGTCCAGTATTCTTGGCTGGAACATCCCATTGGGCAGAGGAGCCTGGTAGGCTGCAATTCATGGGGTCACAAAGAGTCAGACATGACTTAGCAACTGGGCATACATGCACACTACTAGCGATAGCAGACATGGATATTAAAATAGTTATAACTGTATTCTGCATGTCAAATTAAATACAGACAGTGGAGTAATACTGAGTCTGAACTACTGTATATAGTGGAGAGTTATATTTGGTAATGCTGTACTTTCTCCAGTACAGATTTCCTCCTCACTCAAGATGGGCTCTGACATCCTGTGTACAGCTCCCCCTATCATGCAGAGGACTCCTCACCCAACTTGGGTTCCAGCACTTCGTGGCAGACTGACATGTCCCAATGTGAGAACATCCTTCTTAGCTCACACAGGTCCACATTTCATTTTGGGTCACCTCTCGCAGGTATATACCCTTCCCACTTTTCTCAGGCTCTGGTGCTCATCACTTGGACTACATTTAGAATCCAACTTCCTGCTGGGCTGATACCCTCCCTTCCACTCGCATCTGAACATCATTATTATTCTCTCTTGCTCTGACATCCCATGCTGGTCTATCCCTCACAAACCACCCTCCTTACAGCTGTCAGAACCAAGCACCCTCTTTAGGCACATTAGCCATACCCACTCCCCACCCCATACACAGTGAAGATGTCTACATCTGTGCTTCAACCAACAATTATAGGACATAATCATTCAGGATGAGAAATAAAAGGAAGGGAAGGAAAGGGAAACAAAAGAGAAAGGGGAAGGTGAAGAGACAATCTTGTTTATATTAAACCCAGTATGTTTAATTTTATTACCCATGTTTTGTTTTTTCCCATGATGTGGAGCCTGCGGGATCTTCGTTCCCAGACCAGGGATTGAACCCACACCCCCTGTAGTGGAAGTGCAGAGTCATAACCACTCGACTGCCAGAGAAGTCCCATTCTTATTCAGTTTACATATTAAGTTGATTTTGATTTGAAAAATAACTTTATATACTTTGACAGTCAATCCATCATGTGATGGACATGTTGGCAATATATTACATCTGAGAATTACATCTTTCAAATTAACATATTATCTGTGTTGCCTTGAGCCAAACATGGATTTTCATATATCTTTAGTATTTTTTAAAATTAGAACTTCTGGGTTTATATCCTGAAAAGAAAGGAGTTTCTAACAGTTATAAAACTATATTCCAACACAGTGTACTGATTTTATAAGTAACTTTTATGTTCAGAACTTTTATTAGTATTGATAGTAAAAGTTAATCCATGCTTTCTACATGTATTCTTGCCTGGCAAATCCCATGGACATAATCTCCCGCTTAAGGGTAGATCATGTCTTTTGAGTTAAAGAAAGCCTGTGTTAAACTTAAACATTCTTGTATGAGTATCCTGAATCAACTCAAAATTGAATCCTTATATTGAAACATTTTCCTTCTAAAAATTTCACTAGACTGAAAGGAAAAATCAACATAAAGCAGTGTCATGACAGCTTATACTTTCTTGGATCCTGAAATGTATCCACTGCTGAATTTTCTGTAGCTTGTATCTTTTGTCTAAGTATAAAAACACAACAAAAACATTAGTGTCATCAATCCACTCATTGCCTTGGTTTTATAGCTTTACTGACTTGCTAATGATTTCAATGAAGGGCCAGTATTAACTATACTGCTAATAGAACTTGATTTTAAGACCATTCTTCTCATCTTGGCACTCACCTAACAAGTTTAGAGCAGTACTCACAGCTCTTTTCAACCACCTTCAGTGAGACACATAAGGGTCCCTGCTTCACATGGACAGCTTATGGAAGTTGGAAATTCAGCAGATGCCTTTCCAGATACTGTAGCTAGACATACCACATGCCACTTATAGTCTAAGGCAATGCTCTGGGTCAACACAATGCTGCCTGCAAATCAATTTTATTTCAAATTTCTTATTTAAAACTGAACCATTTATATTTAGTGCCTCTCTTTGCATATTTTAGGTGTTATCAGCATGTTCACCAACTCCATGAATGAAGACTAGATAAGAGGAGAGCGCTGGGCTTCACCTTCTTCCATATTTCATTTCTTACTAAACTTCACACCATCACTGCTTGCAGGAAGGGCTTTTATTTATTTATTTTTTTTGTATCTGATAAGCATTTCCCTATCTAGTAACCACTGGAGAAGGAAATGGCACCTCACTCCAGTACTTTTGCCTGGAAAATCCCATGGATGGAGGAGCCTGGTGGGCTGCCGTCTATGGGGTTGCACAGAGTTGGACATGACTGAAGCAACCTAGCAGCAGCAGCAGCATCTAGTAACCACTCTGTCCCTATGCTTCGTTCTAAGGGACATATGCTATACTCTTCCCTGGGAAATTAATCCACATGACTTTACTATAGAAGTAAACAAACAAACAACAGGAAAGAAAATATACACCAATATTTTAAAATCCCTTAGTATTTGACCTACCTTTTTAGAAGTTCAACATACCTAGACTTTCACTGTAAAGCCTCCTTGGAAGTTTGAAATTTGATGAAAGTCTTCTGTGAGGACCTCCATTATGCTAAGAAAAGCGTTCTGCTTGCTTCTGTACTTTACCCAAATACATACGTCCTAAAGGCACAATATGAAGGGATATTTGGACTCAATTATCAAGAAGATAAGACATTGTAGATTCAGAGGTTTCTCTGTCCCTAATTAAATCTAATCTGCCTTCTCAACAGCCTTATCTCATTTCTGGCCGTGTTCAATGCCAGCAGGGCACTGGCCAAGCAGATTATCCCTGTATCTGACCTTACTATACAGAAGAATTTTACTGTTCAGGGAATTTCTGGTTCTCTCTGGAGGCTAGTATAAACCTTATAGCAATGGTTTCATCAGGGCCTCTCCTAGGATAGAGAAGGTCATAGGAAAGTATATTTAATTGGTGTAGGGCTCTGTCAAGATAAAGAGTTTTATTGTTTGATTAAAAATGTAATGCAAAATCCAACATGAGGCATAGTTACTTCTCAATGAGCATTTAGAATAATGGGTAGAGAAGAAGTATTTATATATTGTTTATTGTCCAAATCAATGCATGTGAAGATTTTTTATAGTGTTTAAGCTCTAGTTTTTTTCTTCTTCTGGTCTAAGAACTCTCTGTTTGTGTTCTTTGCTGTAACATGCCATTTCCCTTGCTGATTTCATATCGCCCACCATGAGAGAAAGGAAATGTGCATGCACGTGTTCTAAGTCACTTTCGTTGTGTCTACGTCTTTGCGACCCTGTGAAATGTAGCCTGCCAATCTCCTCTGTCCATGGGATTCTCCAGGCAAGAATACTGGAGTGGGTTTCCATGCTCTCCTCCAGGGAATCTTCCTGTCTCAGGGATAAAACACGTGTCTTTTAAGTCTCCTGCATTGGCAGGCAGGTTCTTTACCACTAGTACCACCTGGGAAGCCCTCAAAAGAAAAATGAGCAACACAGTTAAAACTGTAAATGCCATAGTTCTTTAAGAATTTCATTGTATTGATGAACTATAGATCTTGTTGCCCTTTCAGTTCCCTAAAACCATGAATTCATTTTGGCTAAATCGTTAATCATGAACTTGCATTATCTATTGTGTTGCTGAGGTATATTGGATTACTGAGGGCAAACCACAGGTGGACATCAGAAAGAACCAAGGGTGGAGTTATGCACAAGCCAGAAACAACCTCTGTCTGATTATACCAGGGTGATACTATATAGAGAAATATAGATAGATCTGATAGATCTATTTTTTTTTTTTTTTTTTTTTTTTTTGTTTTTTTTAATTTTATTTTATTTTTAAACTTTACATAATTATATTAGTTTTGCCAAATATCAAAATGAATCCGCCACAGGTATACATGTGTTCCCCATCCTGAACCCTCCTCCCTCCTCCCTCCCCATTCCATCCCTCTGGGTCGTCCCAGTGCACCAGCCCCAAGCATCCAGTATCGTGCATCGAACCTGGACTGGCAACTCGTTTCATACATGATATTTTACATGTTTCAATGCCATTCTCCCAAATCTTCCCACCCTCTCCCTCTCTCACAGAGTCCATAAGACTGTTCTATACATCAGTGTCTCTTTTGCTGTCTCGTACACAGGGTTATTGTTACCATCTTTCTAAATTCCATATATATGCATTAGTATACTGTATTGGTGTTTTTCTTTCTGGCTTACTTCACTCTGTATAATAGGCTCCAGTTTCATCCACCTCATTAGAACTGGTTCAAATGTATTCTTTTTAATGGCTGAGTAATACTCCATTGTGTATATGTACCACAGCTTTCTTATCCATTCATCTGCTGATGGACATCTAGGTTGCTTCCATGTCCTGGCTATTATAAACAGTGCTGTGATGAACATTGGGGTACACGTGTCTCTTTCCCTTCTGGTTTCCTCAGTGTGTATGCCCAGCAGTGGGATTGCTGGATCATAAGGCAATTCTATTTCCAGTTTTTTAAGGAATCTCCACACTGTTCTCCATAGTGGCTGTACTAGTTTGCATTCCCACCAACAGTGCAAGAGGGTTCCCTTTTCTCCATACCCTCTCCAGCATTTATTGCTTGTAGACTTTTGGATCGTAGCCATTCTGACTGGTGTGAAATGGTACCTCATAGTGGTTTTGATTTGCATTTCTCTGATAATGAGTGATGTTGAGCATCTTTTCATGTGTTTGTTAGCCATCTGTATGTCTTCTTTGGAGAAATGTCTATTTAGTTCTTTGGCCCATTTTTTGATTGGGTCATTTATTTTTCTGGAGTTGAGCTGTAGGAGTTGCTTGTATATTCTCGAGATTAGTTGTTTGTCAGTTGCTTCATTTGCTATTATCTTCTCCCATTCTGAAGGCTGCCTTTTCACCTTGCTAATAGTTTCCTTTGATGTGCAGAAGCTTTTAAGGTTAATTAGGTCCCATTTGTTTATTTTTGCTTTTATTTCCAATATTCTGGGAGGTGGGTCATAGAGGATCCTGCTGTGATGTATGTCAGAGAGTGTTTTTTTTTTTTTTTTTTTTTTTTTTTTTTTTTTTCTGATAGATCTATTATCACATTTTTTATCCCACTCCTTTCAAATTGGAGTCTTTCTTTTTAATATTGCAATTCTGGTTGAGATGGGTGCATGATGGGGTGTTGGATCTCTGCCATAGATTGTAAGCATAATCCATACACTCCAATATCATTTGCATAGTATCTTTCATATAGAGATAATAAACTATGCCTAGACAGTTTCTGACTTTAAATTAATGATTTTTGTTCTGTTGCAAAAGCATTTCTTTTGCTTGATCACTCTAAATTTTTAATGACAATGTTATCTAAGAAGAGCATGGATTGGACAAAGGCAAACCTACATTCAACTTTTAGCTCAGTTTGTTACTGTATGTGCAGATGAACTTTCAGGACTTCAATGCCCTCATCTAGTCACTGGAAACATAATAATATCAGGAGTCATTGTGTTTTTAAAAGTATTGATACATCAGAAATATGTTTTAAACTTGCTAAGTACTATGGCAATAGTAGCTGATATTAAAGGATAATTTCCCCCCACATATATATCTCCCTTCCTAAACTAAACAGTTAGCAGGGTTTGAGGAGTGTATATTGCTTTGAAAGTGAAAGGATTAGTAGCTCAGTCATGTCTGCCTCTTTGTGATCCCATGTACTGTAGCCCATCAGGCTCCTTTGTTCATGGGATTTCTCAGGCAAGAATACTGGAGTGGGTAGCCATTCCCTTCTCCAGGGAATCTTCCCCAACCAAGGACTGAACTCAGGTCTTCTGCACTCCAGGCAGATTCTATACCATCTGAGCCACCAGGGAAGGCCCATATATTGCTTTACATGTTGCTGTTGTTCAGTCACCCATTCATATCTGACTCTTTGTGAACCCATGGACTGCAACACTCCAGGCCTCCCTGTCCTTCACCATCCCCCAAAGTTTGCCGAAGTACCTATTAATATATTTGACTCATCTTTAATAAGAAAAAAGTCTTAGAAATATTTGATTGCTCTACCCTTCCATGGATTTTTTTAATGTTTCTTGAGAGACAGCAAATTCCTAAGAATTATGTTCCTTAAACACCAAAAAATGGACCTTCCAACTCTAACAACAGCTCATGCATTTAATAAATGGGAACCTTGACAACATCCTATATTTTTATGATTTTTTGTATCTTTCAGGGCAGTCTATGTATGGGTTGCTGCCGCTAATACAGTTGTTGTTAATTCCCCAGGGTTGTCTAAGAAGTATGACCTTCCCATAAGCCTATTTATTCATTCAGTGGGTCTTTCTTGGCCTTAATAAAAGGATCAAAAACTCAGAAGACCACAGATACTTTTCTGTATTCCCAAATTCTCTTGGGTTTTAGTTCTCCTGGGATACAGAAAACTATAGAACCAGCCTCTGAGTCAACATTGGAACCTAGATCAAAGACGGACAGTCTGCCTTATGGGATGCCTGTAAGTCTGTGGCTGTAGAATAAAGGAGGTAATGAGGACCTGGTGTCCAATATTGGACAGTAGGTGACTGCTTGATGGATTCTGAAGGGGTCCTGTGAGTCTCAGATATCATACTAGTCTCACTCCTAGTCCAAAGGACCTGTGATTATTTTCCTGCCATATATGCTTACCTTCAGAGAAGGTGATGGCACCCCACTCCAGTACTCTTGCCTGGAAACGCCCATGGATGGAGAAGCCTGGTAGGCTGCAGTCCGTGGGGTCGCTAAGAGTTGGATATGACTGTGCAACTTCACTTTCACTTTTCACTTTCATGCACTGGAGAAGGAAATGGCAACCCATTGCAGTGTTCTTGCCTGGAGAACCCCAGGGACATGGGAGCCTGGTGGGCTGCCGTCTATGGGGTCTCACAGAGTCAGACACGACTGAAGCGACTTAGCAGCAGCAGCAGCAGCAGCATGCTTACCTTATAGCACCTGCCCAGGGCCATGATTTAAGGAGACCCAAGACTGGGAGTGGAGGCATGTCCAATGCTTGTGAAATGATGTTTGTTAATAATGAGAATCTCTGGCTACCTGGATGAACCATGATCTTTAAAGTTAATGAAGGGTTCATTGAGGGTGATTTATAACTTTTGAAACAGCCAGTCTTTGTGAGGAAGACATTTTTCAGGATTTAAAAGTTGGGATAAATCTAAAGTCAGGAACATCAGAAGAAAAGGGCCTGGTGTTTTTCTTGCACTGACTGTAGTCAGTCCCAGATTCTTAAGATTCTCTTTATTTTTTCACATTCTATCTCACAGGTTTCTGTGTGGTTTCTTTATTTATTTTCAGCTTGCTGGTTAAAACTCTCTTTGGTATAGTTTATTGCAGAAGGAGTTTGTCTCATTTTATCTAAAACAGAAAAGAAGTTGAGACACAAGGATAGATGTAGTGGATGTGGAAGCCAGTTTCACAGAACTGAAAGAACTGGCGTCTCAGGAGGCTCTGATAGTGGTTTTTATATACCAAGTTTTTTTTTTTTTTTTTCCCTGATGGGGAATAGTGTTCTTATCTATTTGGAACAAGATAGAATTAGGATGGTAAAAACAATAAAAATAGTAAATTATGACTTAAATCACAAGCTGAGAATATGAGAAATAAAAATATAAGTGGTTGGGAATAAGAAGAAAAAAAATTCCAAAGAAGAGCATTTACTGCAACTTCCTTCTTGGTAAGTAACAAACCCATGAGGGCTGTTGCATGACATGTGTCTGACAAAGTTCCAAGGTCTCTCAGATCAGTTGGCTCACTATTTATGGCATCTCCTTCTACTACAGTTCATCAGTATGATCCCACTGCTGCAGTAAGAAGTTGCTTTGAATGAGGTAACCAGTGAGTACTGGGGAGAAGGGAAATAATGGAAATTATAATGGAAAATATTGAGGTTCTAGAAGATCTTTAGAATAGAACTGAATGGCTGAAGGCTTCTTTTTGAAGCCTAGACAGTGGGCTATGAGGATCATGGTATCCCTACTTATCTTAGAAACTGTGGTTGAATTGATATCTAAGCTTGTTTTCAAAATCAGCTCATTTCTGTGTCCTTTTGGATTTACTTTAATATATAAGTACACATTCACTTAAAAGATGAAAATGCTTCTGAAAGGAAAGTGGATAGAGTGAGTGTAAGATTAAAAAAAAAAAATATGAATGAGGAATATAATTTCAGACCAGTAGTTACGGAGGAAAGAGTTTACAAAGATCCAGGACAGAATTTTGTGTTTGATTAGCATCAGGTGAACAGGAAAGAAATTCCTCCCTCCCTCTCCCCTTCCCTGACCAAACCTGCTTTTTCTCTTTTGGTCCCTTGGAATCCCATTTATCTTTGGGAACCACTTGTGCATTCATTCATCATTTCCTTCAATTGCCAGCCAACTATGCTCTCTTGTGATTAGCACTCTTCTTTCTGTTTAATTTTTCTTGATTCTAAAAAATTGAACTTTCCTGGAGAATCAGTTGACTCATCCTCAACTCTGCTGTAAAATATTTCTCTCCTCTCACCTCGATAGCCTTCACTTCTGTTGGACAATGGCTTATTCATTTGTTTTCTGTTCTACACACCTTTTGTTTTCAATAGTATCTCTCTCTGTCTCTCTCTTTCTCTCTCCCTCTCTATTTTTTTTTTCTGTATGAGCTTAGACACTAACTCTAATAAGCATTTTGTTGTTGGTGGTGGTACTTTATCATTCAGTCATGTCCAACTCTTTTGTGAGCCCATGGATTATAGCCAGCCCAGCGCCTCTTACTATGGGATTTCCCAGTCTAGAATACTGGAGTGGGTTGCCATTTCCTTCTCCAGGGGATCTTCCTGATCCAGGGATTGAACCCATGTCTCCGTCATTGGCAGGTGGATGCTTTACTGCTGAGCCATCAGAGAAGTCCCCTAATAAGCATTGCCTTTCAATTTATTATAAATATCTGGATCAAATGTGGTTCTTTTGAAAATTTTCCATGTACCCCACATTCTTCTAACTTCATTTTGCCTTAAGGAAAGAAGCAGAACACCCATATGGTAGCTTGAATGATTTGTTTTTTTTCTATGATGGGAACTTAATTGCAAAAACTGTCCACTTTCTTGCTTCAAATTCTTTACTGTGAGACTCCACTGACTTTAAGCATCATGTTCATTTCTTTTGTTCCAAAGAAAATTTCCTAGTACCTTTTGATACTTCTAGTTATTGTTTTCAATTCCCCAGCCCCAATCTTCTCAAGTTGCCTACCACTGCTGTTTTCAGCTGTTACACATCCAATGTCTTGCATTCTGTGATCAGACTTTATCCTCACTAATTTCTTGAAATTGTACTAGATGCTAGTGAAAGACCAATGGTTTTCACTAGACACTAGTGAAGGTCTAATGTTTTTATCTGACATTCTACTCTCAACACAACAGTCTGGAAGTGACACTGAACAATAAGAGCAATAACAATAATAAAAACAGCCATAATGATAACATTGTAAATAATAAGAATAGCATTGGAGAAAAGACTCAGAACCCTGCAAATGTAGTAGGAAGACAGGGGTCAAGAATGGGATCAAGGAAATCAAAGGAGAAGAAAGTTTAAAGAAGGGATTGCTCACAAGTGGGAAATGAAGTTTAGATTTCTGTATCTAGAAGACAACCATCTATGAGTTAATTTGATTCTAATCTAGAATGTATAGAGAGTTCAGAGTGGTGAAATGCCTTTACCAAGATCTCAGTCTGTTGATGGCATAACTGAGGCTACAGCTCAGCTAGAGCCTCATACCTAGTCCAGTTCTCTTTCCAGGGTATTAGGCAAGTTTGAGTCAGTCAGTCGCATTGATTTCCTCAGTCATTCCATAGACATGTTAGATATTAATAGTTTTGGAACAATTGCATTAACTTTCTCTGAATTCTGCGTCTCCTAGCTTATTCCCTTTATTGGTTAGAGGTATCATTATTCTTCCCAGAACAATATGTCTCAAAATATTTTATTGCCTTTCACTTATCCCTCATATAACCTATCACCTGACCTATTTTTTAATTTTTTCTAGATGTATTTCTTGTCTATACCCTGTTTTCACTGTTAAGGCTACAAAGCAGCCTGGCTGCTTTGACCTGCTGGAAAAGTTTCCTAGAGCAACTCTGGGTAGCTATCTTCCTTCATTTCAATAAATTTCACCAACTTTTAAACTATATTTACTCAACAAAAATGTATTATACTGGATGCTGAAGATATACTCATAGCAACATGGAAATTGAAATGTATTAGTGAACAATACTGCAAAGTTTGTAATTAAGAATTGTTTAGCTATGCTACTGGGAGATAGGAGGTTTAAAAAAAAAGAATTGCCCGCCAGCAAAAGTTTCTCTGAAAAAATAAATCTTAATTTGTTATCATTTTATATTCTTCTTAAAACTTTGCTAAAACATTTGAGACTCAGTAAATACTGTTGACTAATAAATTTGTTCTTCGTGTGACAAACTAAACTCAAAGCTACGAAGCCATTAGATTGACTTTTAAAATTCTTTATCTTCGAGACACAATCTACTTGCTCAGTCATATTTCTTATATCTCTAAGTTCTCAATAAGCTAGATGATCTCATTTTATAGTGATTTAAATACCTTACTTTAGCTTTTTGTCTTTTTGTTCTTTCCTGAAGTTTTTTGTTTCTGGGAGACAGATTAATGACCACACTTCCATGAATCTTTTCATTATCTCTCTAGTGAAGGTTAGGCTTCTTTGTGTCATAAACATGTGATTGAATATCTCAAATTATTTTATTCTGATCTTCTTTGAAGGGAGGTGTTTTGTTGTCCACATTTCATGACCTTCACAAGGGTAGGAATCCTTGAAATATGAAATATTTATGATCTATATTTGATTCCTTCCTCAGTGAGTTATTAAATACAGAGTGACCTTAAAGAAATGTTCATTAACTTGTTTAATGCTTGTGTGTTTTATTCTTGAGTGCTTGAAACTCATGTTCTATTTTTTTATATACAAGCTTTTTTTTTTTTTTTTTCCTTTTCTCTGGAAATAGTATCCAAATTTTTGCTAAAAAAAAAAAAAAAGAAGAAGAGAAGGAAAGGACAGATATTTGAATATAAGCTGGGAGAAATAAATGGGAAAAGAGAAAAAAAAAAGTGGAGTAGGCAAGTGAGATTGGAGGGAGGAAGATAATGTACGTGAGTGATGAGAGGACATATGTTCTGTGTTAGAATGATGATTTATCAGTCCTTGCTTTGCACAGGATTAGTTCACCTGAAATGCATGCATCCTGGGACCATACAAAGAGAGAACATGGTTTCAATATGCACACTCTTAAGGTAGAAAAAAACTGTTCGAAGTAAGGACTGTCTACACTTATATTCCTCTTTTTAAGTTCTTCTCATTTGATAATGAAAGTCTTCATATTAAATCATAAGAATAATACATTACTGAGCTCCCTAAAAGGCCACACCAGTATTTTGAACAGTTTTTTCTTTAGCTCTAGAATAAAAAGTGTCTATTAATCACCAGGAGTGACTAGTCAGACAAGAAGGAAAACTGATGATACTCAAGAGCTTATAAAGAAGTTTTCTTGTATGATGCTAAGTCAATAAATATAATGTATTGGTCACAGTGCCTAAATGAAATTATAAGCCCATTCAATGTTTATTATTATTGCTATTTTCATTATCAATACCAATAGCATTAGCTCTATTAAGTCATGGTAACTTTCGTGCCAGTGAAGTCTATTTGGTTTATCATCCTTGAATCATTACTTATTACCATCCTTTTTTAAGGTAGTAAATTACTGCAATGCCAAGAGTCACACTTAATCTGATAAAATAGCCCTGACACTTCATTCTCATTCTCTTTCTCTTTCCCTCACCCTATTTCAGGGTTCAGCATCAGAGGACAGAGTAAAAGATGACAACCTCTTCAAACTACACTAACCTTAGAGACATTTGGTACACCATGATTGGGATCCCAGGACTGGAAGATGCATACACGTGGATCTCCATCCCCATTTGTTCCATGTACATAGTCGCTGTTGTGGGAAATACCCTCTTACTATTTCTGATCTTCACTGAGTGCAGTCTTCATGAACCCATGTACATTTTCCTCTCCATGTTAGCCTTGGCAGATATCTTTCTTTCCACTGTCACCACACCCAAGATGTTAGGAATCTTCTGGTTCCAAGAAGGGGGTATATCTTTTGGTAGCTGTGTGTCCCAGATGTTTTTCCTCCACTTCATCTTTGTGGCAGAGTCTGCCATATTGCTGGCCATGGCATTTGATCGCTATGTAGCCATCTGTTATCCACTAAGATATACTACCATTCTAACACCCTCAGTCATTGGAAAAATAGGCATTGCTTCTATAATTAGGAGTTTCCTCATCTGTTTCCCCTTGGTTTTTCTGGTTTATCGGCTTACTTACTGTGGAAGGAACATTATTCATCACTCATACTGTGAACATATGGGCATTGCCAGGCTTGCCTGTGATAGCATCCAAGTCAACATCTACTATGGGGTGATTGTGGCTCTATTTTCCACGTGCCTGGATGTGGTGCTTATCATCATCTCTTATGCCCTAATACTGTGTACTGTGTTTAGAATTCCTTCCCAAGATGCCCGTCTCAAGGCTCTGGGTACTTGTGGCTCCCATGTCTGTGTTATATTACTGTTCTATACCCCAGCCTTTTATTCATTCTTTGCTCACCGATTCGGGGGCCACTGTATACCACTCCATATACATATCCTTCTTGCCAATCTTTATGTGGTGGTACCATCCACTCTCAACCCCATCATTTATGGAGTTAAGACCAAGCAAATTCAGGAGAAATTTATCCAGGTCTTTTATTTGAGCAAGAAATTTTGCTGATGTAGATTAAACAGCGTAGTTCTTTAATTCTCTATGTAACTCCACTAATTGAAGAGTACCTACAATTATATTGGATATCTTATATCATGCCAGCATTAAGAGAGAATAATAGCATTAAGATTTGAGTAAATCAGATTATGTTAAAATCTTGTTTCACTGCTTTTGTTCAGGACAGTGTCAGACCATGGACATTTTAGAGTCTGTGTAATAATGAGCTTTGTTACAAGTTTAAAGCAAATAAATTCAATAGCTAATTTCAGTTTTATGTTAATATAGACAAACAGGAGAACTGAAGACACAGCCCACCCACACACACTAAAAAAAAATGAAAAAAAAAAATCTCAAATCAACTTAACAGGGTTTTAGTTTATTCTCCTATAATATGACCTCTGTAAATCAGAGAAAATAGTACTCATGTATTTAGCATCCTGATGTATTAGCTGAGCATTTGGGCTCTAAGTTCGAGTCTTGAATTTCAGATGTATGGCCTTGGCAGAGTACATTTACTCTTTCTGGAATTCTGTACACTTATCTTTATAATAGGTACAAAATATAATGTAACTTATAAGGTTGTTAAAATTATTAAGTAAAATGATTTATATAAAGCTTCTAAAACACTGCATAGCATGTAATGAAAATGAAGGAAGGTTGTCTATTTTTACTATTACCAGTAATACTACTGTAATCAGTCTGCATCCTACATACACTGGACATGCAGGACAGAGAAAGGAATCTCTTTTATATTTCCTCCTTGTGTGTAATACACAATGCTTCAGTCATGTCCAACTCCACAACCCCACGGATTGTAATCAACCAGGCTCCTCTGGCCATGGGATTCTCTAGGAAAGAATACTGGAGTGGATTACCATGCCCTCCCCAAAGGGATCTTCCTGACCCAGGGATTGAGCCCACTTCTGATATCTCCAGCACTGAACAGAGCATTCTTTACCACTAGTGCCACTTGGGAAGCCAATATTTCCTCTTTCCTAAGGAAGGAAATGGCAACCCACTCCAGTGTTCTTACCTGGAGAATCCCAGGGATGGGGGAGCCTGATGGGCTGCTATCTACGGGGTCGCAAAGAGTCGGACACGACTGAAGTGACTTAGCAGCAGCAGCAAGTATCATTTCAGGCATTATGGGACATAATGATTTTAGGTGATCTTGGGGCATCAAGCTATTTTAATTTTTCACTCTGGAGACTGGATAAAAATTTGCCAGAGGTAGAAATTTATGGATTACTAGCATGTGTGCATGCTAACTTGCTTCAATTGTGTCCAACTCTTTGAGACCCTATGGACTCTAGTTCACCAGGCTCCTCTGTCCATGGGTATTCTCCAGGCAAGAAAACTGGAGTGGGTTGCCATGCCCTCCTCCAGGGGATCTACCCTACCCATGGATCCAGTCCATGTCTCTATGTCTCCTTCATTTGCAGGTGGGTTCTTTACCACTAGCACCATACATTAGAAAAAGCACTGGAATGAATAAAAAATCTGCATTTGCTCCTCAAATGAATGTCAAAGCTCCTTTTGATCATTTTATAATGATACTATCAATTCAGTTCAGTTCAGTCACTCAGTCATGTCCGACTCTTTGTGTCCCCATGAATCACAGCACGCCAGGCCTCCCTGTCTATCACCAACTCCCGGAGTTCATGCAAACTCATGTACATCTAGTTGGTGATGCCATCCAGCCATCTCATCCTGTCATCCCCTTTTCCTCTTGCCCCCAATCCCTCCCAGCATCAGAGACTTTTCCAATGAGTCAACTCTTCGCATGAGGTAGCCAAAGTATTGGAGTTTCAGCTTTAGCATCAGTCCTTCCGAAGAACACCCAGGACTGATCTCCTTTAGAATGAACTGGTTGGATCTCCTCGCAGTCCAAGGGACTCTCAAGAGTCTTCTCCAACACCACAGTTCAAAAGCATCAATTCTTCGGGGCTCTGCTTTCTTCACAGTCCAACTCTCACATCCATACATGACCAATGGAAAAACCATAGCCTTGACTAGACTGACCTTTGTTGGCAAAGTAATGTCTCTGCTTTTCAATATGCTGTCTAGGTTGGTTATAACTTTCCTTCCAAGGAGTAAGCATCTTTTAATTTCATGGCTGCAGTCACCATCTGCAGTGATTTTGGAGCCCAGAAAAATAAAGTCTGACAATGTTTCCACTGTTTGCCCATCTATTTCCCATGAAGTGATGGGACCAGATGCCATGATCTTCGTTTTCTGAATGTTGTTCTTTAAGCCAACTTTTCCACTCTCCTCTTTCACTTTCATCAAGAGGCTTTTGAGTTCCTCTTCACTTTCTGCCATAAGGGTGGTGTCATCTGCATATCTGAGGTTATTGATATTTCTCCCGGCAATCTTGATTCCAGCTTGTGCTTCTTCCAGCCCAGCGTTTCTCACGATGTACTCTGCATAGAAGTTAAATAAGCAGGGTGACAATATACAGCCTTGACGTACTCGTTTTCCTATTTGGAACCAGTCTGTTGTTCCATGTCCAGTTCTAACTGTTGCTTCCTGACCTGCATACAAATTTCTCAAGAGGCAGGCCTTTTCATAAATGCTAGTTGACCTAAATATTGCTTTAGGACTTGAAATTTGATTCATTGTTCTGTTGATACCTGTTTACAAAGAATAACTTTATTATTTTATTGCTGGATATCACACAAATCTCCTAGAAATTTACAAGAATGAGAGTAGGAACTGACTTTTTAAAAGATTAATATAACTTACAAACAATCAAAATTATCAGGAAATAAACAATATACAGTTACAAAATAAAAATTAACTTCATTATATTTAATAACTAAGACAAATGAGAAAATCCCTTGTTATGTACAAACTACTGAAGCTCATTTTGTAAAAAATAGATAATCTAAGTACTCTCATACCTACTTGAGAAATTGTAGTTTGAAACCTTCCAACAAGGAGTTTTCCAGACCCAGATGAATTTACTAGATGAATACAACCAAACATTTAGAAGGCAAATAATATAGATTCCATAAAAACTTTTATCAGAAAATGGTAAAGGATAAAGCCCATCCCAAATTATTTAATAAGAGCACCTCTATGCTACTATATAATTGAGAGTATGCAAGATAAAGAAACCACTACAATATTTTTATACAGAAAATCCCCTCTCTTTCCACATATATTTGTTCTTTCCTCAGCTGTCTATATTAAGCCAAACTAACCCTAGGATTTTTTTCCTCTGTGGATCAGCATCATGGAGCATTCCCATATTTACAATTCTTGGATGTGCCTTCCTGTGGAGTTAAGTACCTCACAAGGTCTGATCACCTCCTCATACATTAGTTCACAAATCTAAGCTGTAGCCACATTGTCAGCCTTACACAGTGATAGCAAGTACCTTCTCACAGGGGGTTATTGGAAAAAATTCTGATGCTGGGCAAGATTGAAGGCAAGAGGAGAAGGGGATGACAGAGGATGAGATGGTTGGATGGCATCACCAACTCAATGGACATGAGTTTGAGCAAGCTCTGGGAATTGGTGATGGACAGGGAGGTCTGGTGTGCTGCAGTCCATGGTGTCTCAAAGAGTCTGAAATGACTGAGCAACTGAAATGAACTGAACTTCCGGGTGGTGCTAGTGGTAAAGAATCCCCCAGTCAATGCAGGACATGCAAAAGAAGTGGACTGGATCTCTGGGTCGGGAGGATCCCTTGGAGGAGGTCATGGCAACCCACTCCAGTATTCTTGCCTGGAGAATGCCTGTGGATAGAGGACGCTAGTGAGCTAGAGTCCATAGGGTCTCAAAGAGTTAGACACAACTGAAGCAACTTAGCAGGCACAAAGTCCAAGATCTCATAAATATCAATATTTTTGAAGGTTAAAAGAAATAGATAAAGCATGGGTCACTGTCAAATACTGTATATTTGGCACAGTGTGACTCTGGTTGTTTAAATTGATAAGAGCCCACGGGAAATCTTTAGCAATCTCCAGGTTATAGAGAAGCTTAAAAAATCTGAAAATATGATGGTCCTGGTAAGATAATAAAAGTAAAAAGAGAAGTAAATGTATTTTAATTATAATGTAGGACCAGGTTAAAGAAACAGACTACTAGTTACAAAGGCAATAATTCTAAAGAGCTATTCCAACATTCAACCACATATTTTTAAAAACAATGGGGTTGGGATTGTTTGCAAAATTGCCTTGCAGCCATAGACACAGGGAGGGCTGTGAGAACTAATGATGCAATGAGAGAATCAATGAGGCCTCAGAGTGGATCCAGCAAGTGCAAGGATTTACCATTCCAAGAGGAAAGCACCAGCCCTATAAAATTCAGCAAGAGTTCATAAAAAAATAAGAGTTCTTCACAGAGACAAGGCCAGTTAATATGTTCTGGAACTATGTGTCTTCTTGCAGGAGCTAATGACTAAGATTCATCTCTTTTCCTTGCTAAGGAGTCTTAATACAACATTTAAAACATTTCCTAGATATCTGAATATCATGTTACTTAAAATGAACTTTAGAATGTGCATCTGGGTAATTTACTAGCAGTCAAGCTTTGGGACTCAGTACTGTCACTGCTGAGTCAGGGAATTAAGGTAATTAATTAACTCCTGGTCAGGGAATTAAGATCCTGCCACAAGCAGCACAGAGTGGCAAAAATAAATTAATTACTACATTTGATAAAAGAATGTGTATCTGACATATCAGGCAGAAACTGAAGAAATGTATATCACAAAAGAAACTGTTAATGGAGGAGTCAGGAAAGTGTAATTGTGATTAGCAATTATAAGACAAAATAGTGCAGAGAATATATAGAATCATAGTAAAACTGAAGGATGAAAAAGCATAAGGTTTAAATACTTTTATTAAGAGTGAAGTTAGGAAAAATAAGAGTGCAGTCATTTTCATGTAATTAAATGGAATTACTAGTTTGAAGCATTAGGACACAGTGTAGGCTTGTGACTAAAGAGGACAATCTCTGGAGTCAGAGTTCTAATAATCAAATCTTGGTTCCATTGCTTCTAGGTATAAAATCTTAGGAAACTTATTTTGTATGTGTGGATATTTTGTTAAATTGAGGAAATATATAGGGCACTTATAACAATATCTGGAACATAATAAGTGTCCAGTAAATGTCAATAGGGACTAACAGAGTTTTGCCAAGAGAATGCATAGGTCATAGCAAATACACTCTTCCAACAATGCAAGAGACAGTTCTACACATGGCCTTCACCAGATGGTCAATACCAAAATCAGATTGATTGTACTATTTACAGCCAAAGATGGAGAGGTTCTCTACAGTGAGCAAAAACAAGACCAGGAGCTGACTGTGGCTCAGCTCATGAACTCCTTATTGCCAAATTCAGACTCAAATTAAAGAAAGTAAGGAATTAGACCATTCAGGTATGACCTAAATCAAATCTTTTACAATTATATAGTGGAAGTGACAAATAGATTCAAGGGATTAGATCTGATAGAGCCTGAACAATTATGGACAGAGGTTTGTAACATTGTACACTAGGTGGTGATCAAAACCATCCGCAGGGAAAAGAATGTGAAGAGGAAAAATGGTTGTCTGAGGAGACCTTACAAATAGCTGAGAAAAGAAGAGAAGCTAAAGGCAAAGGAAAAAAAGGAAATATATATCTGAATGTAGAGTTCCAAAGAATAGCAAGGAGAGATAAGAAAGCCTTCCTAAGTGATCAATGGAAAGAAATAGAGGAAAACAATAGAATGGGAAAGACTAGAGATCCCTTCAAGAAAATTAGAGATACCAAGGGAACATTTCATGCAAAGATGGGCATAATAAGGAACAGAAATGATATGGACCTAACAGAAGCAGAAGATATTAAGAAGAGGTGGCAAGGATACACATAAGAACTATACAGAAAAGATCTTCATGATCTAGATAACCACGATGGTGTGATCACTCACCTAGGGTCAGACATACTGGAGTCTGAACACAAGTGGGCCTTAGGAAGTATCACCAGAACCAAAACTATTGAATGTGATGGAATTCCAGTTGAGCTATTTCAAATCCTAAAAGATGATGCTGTTAAGTGCGGCACTCAATATGCCAGAAAATTTGGAAAACTCAGCAGTGGCCACAGGACAGGTCAGTTTTCATTCTAGTCCCAAAGAAAAACAATGCCAAAGATTGTTCAAACTACCGCACAATTGCTGTAGACTCTCATGCTAGCAACATAATGCTGAAAATTCTCCAAGCTAGGCTTCAACAGTATGTGAAATGAGAACTTCCAGATGTTCAAGCTGGATTTAGAAAAGGCAGAGGAACAAGAGATCAAGTTTCCAACATCTGTTGGATCATAGAAAAAGCAAGAGAATTCCAGAAAATCATCTACTTCTGCTTCATTGACTACACTGAAGCCTTTGACTATGTGGATCACAACAAACTGGAAAATTCTGAAAGAGATGGGAATACCAGACCACTTTACCTGCCTCCTGAGAAATCTGTGTGCGCGTCAAGATGCAACAAATAGAAGTGGACATGGAACAACAGACTGGTTCCCAATTGGGAAAGGAGTATGTCAAGGCTGTATATTGTCACCCTGGTTATTTAACTTATATGCAGAATACATCATGTGAAATGCCATGCTGGATGAAACACAAGCTGGAATCAAGATTGAAGAGAGAAATATCAGTAACCCCAGATATGCAAATGATATCACCTTTATGGCAGAAAGTGAAGAGCCTCTTGATGAAAGTGAAAGAGGAGAGTGAAAAAGCTGGCTTAAAACTCAACATTCAAAAAACTAAGATCGTGGTATTTGGCCCCATCAATACATAGCAAACAGATGGAGAAACAATGGAAACAGTGAGATAAATTATTTTCTTGGGCTCCAAAATCCCTGCAGATAGTGACCGCAGCCATGAAATTGCAAGACGCTTGTTCCTTGGAAGAAAAGCTATGACAAACCTAGACAGCATATTAAAAAACAGAGACATTAGTTTGCCAACAAAGGTCCATGTAGTCAAAGCTATGGCTTTTCCAATAGTCATGTATGGATGTGAGAGTTGGACTATAAAGAAAGCTGACAGCTGAAGAATTGATGCTTTTGAACTGCGGTGTTGGAGAAGACTCTTGAGAGTCCATTGGACTTCAGGTAGATCCAACCAGTCCATCCTAATGGAAATCAGTCCTGAATATTCATTCAAGGACTGATGCTGAAGCTGATGCTCAAGTACTTCGGCCACCTGATGCGAAGAACTAACTTATTAGAAAAGACCCTGATGGTGGGAAAGGTTGAGGCTGGAGGGGAAGGGGACACCAGAGGATGAGATGGTTGGATGGCATCACTGACTTGATGGACATGATTTTGAGCAAGTTCTGGTTTGGTGTTAGGACTTGATTTAAATATAGTACTGTGAAAAAAAATGTTTTACTTATGCCAAAAATGTATTAGCATTATTTTATAACAAGTAGAATTTGCTAAAATTCAGATGTATTATCATAAGAAAAGAATTAGTTGAAACCATTCAGAATATGTATATATATGTGTGTATGTATATATTTGTATATATGTGTGTGCATATATATATATAATATTTTGCCTTTTGGATATTATTAATTTTTCTTTTCTTTCACTAGCATCCTACTGTTATCAACTACTTCTTTTAGAGGGTACCAGCTAGAACAAAGACAGAAAGCAAAGAGTTTGGGATGTAGAAGAAGTTTCTTTTAGATATTAAAACAAAAGAAGAGTAATGGAACCCCTTTCAACACGAGATGGAGAAGAGAAACACAGATAGGCAAGGAGAATTGAAAAGATATAATCTTCAAGGTCTCAGGTTCAGCTGCATTCTTTGGCCCTTATTTAGTGTCAGGGCATGAGAAGCTAGAAACCCAATGTGTTTTAAGGGAGAAGTTAAAAGCAGAAGGAGATTAATAACCTACTACTTATTTATCTCCTGAGGGAGATTTCCATGCAAACTATCTCATGCCATCATCAGAGAGCAGCATTAGGGTAAAAATCAGCACATGGTATATTTAGTGAGGGAACCAGTTTCTTGCTCTTCCACAATGCAGCACATGGATCTAGGTGTTCTTTACAGCATTGTGGGGAACACAAAAATCATGGTGAATGCTGACTAGTAGAGTTGTCAAGGGAACTGTTATGCCTAGGAAACAATGATTCTGCAACCAAAGGCTTAAAAACAAACAAAAAAAAAAACAAAAAAAAAAAAACAGAGTCAGGGACATAAGAGAAAATGGGTCAGTTTTCAGAGCTTGTAGACTAAGAGCCATTTACAGTTGGATTACTAACTAGACTGAAGAGAGTCAGTCAAAATTCAGCAGAGGATGAGAAAAATCAGTGTTCCATACAGAGTGAGGAGGTAAGATAAGATTCATTTAGCAAGGGTCTGCCAAGTGTTACAGACTTAGAAAAGAGGCCCATCCAGTTCTTGAAAGCAGGGCCATGTCAGCTTCCTCTTCAATTCTCACTGTGATGAGGGGTTTGTAGAGAGGTGACAGTTAGTGGCAGAGACCTGTGGAAGAAAGAAATTTCCTGGCAGAGAATATCAGTTTCCAATTGACAGAAAATAAGACACCACGGCAAATATCTTTTTTAAACTCAAGAAATTTAATTGACATTTTAAGTGGAAGAACCATTAATTCTCTGAGAGCAGATAAGACTAAAAATAAACTAAACTCATCACATGTTATTATTTGAGTATAAAGTGCAAAACCTGTTACATTAGAATTTTTTATATCATAATACTGACTGATGAAAGAATGGCCTGCTAAATGGTTGTTTCAAGTGCTAATGCATTTGAAAACTTATATTTACAGCAACACACAATTTAACATTTTTAATTCACACCATGAACACCACCAACAATAAAAACAAATAGAATGATGGGGCGATAACTGCAATGTAAAACGGTACAGTAATGGCAGTGGTAAAAGTGCTGTGAAACTGAAGTGCCCCACAATTATTTTCTACTTGGCGGATTCATTTTGATATTTGGCAAAACTAATACAGTTATGTAAAGTTTAAAAATAAAATAAAATTTAAAAAAAAATCCCTTTACTTCAATTTCCTCATCTGCAAAATTGACAGATTATGATTTACCCATGGACTGGCTCTAAGATCAACAGTGAGAATCATTACTGTGTCCTTCCACAGTGCCTGGCATATAATAAGAATCTGATAAATAGAACCTAATTATTATTTTATGACCATTATAATTGTTATTGTGATGGTTAAAAATAAAATCTCACAATATTAGGGAATTGCTTTTAAAATTGCCTGGTGTAGCTGTTTATAAGTGCTTCATTCGAAATCAAAACTATAAAATGCTAACCCAATCAATTAATGAATAGTTTTCCCTATGTAGTACAATGGAATAAAACTCAAATATAAAAATGAGCTGTGGATGCAGGCAACAACAACAAGGTGAACCTCAAAAGTATTATTGCAAGTGAAAGGATCTGGACAAAAAGATTACATTACTTATGATTCAATTTACAGGATCTTCTCTAAAAGCTGCTTCCCAGGTGGCTCAGTGATAAAGAATCTGTCTGCCAACTCAGGAGACATAGAAGATGAGGGTTCAACCCCTGGTCAGGAAGATCTCTGGGAGTAGGAAATGAACCCACTCCAGTACTCTTGCCAGGATAATCCCATGGACAGAGGAGCCTGGTATGCTACAGTCCATGGGGTAACAAAAGACCTAGACACAATTGAGCACACACATAGGGGCTCTCTTAAAGGCAAAACCTATGATAGAAATTAGTTTGGAGGCAGTGGAGAATTTGTGGCTGTGGGAGAAGAGTGACTGCAAAGGGATAAAAGGAACTTGTGGGGTGATGGAAATTTCCATATCTTGATTTCCATATCTTGGTGGTGATTTCATGACTGTAAATATTTTTGAGAATTTATCAGACAGTGCACGTACATACATCTAAACAGAGTGAACTACTATTTGAAAGTATGCATTAACAAAACATGCCTTAAACATATCAAGTAGATTATATAAATATCCTTGCAACAATAATGTAAGGAAATTTACACATACCAAGAGTCCAAATGTGTGCATTATTTTGCTATCCATGATTTATTTGTGTTCTTGCTCACTTTTATTTTATGAAAGGTTTATGATGGTTGTGGAACCATTTAACAAACTTCATGTTAAAAAGTACAGAGGGGAGATAGGAAGGAAAGACTTTTCATGTGATTTGAAAATAAAACAGAGAATATATTGAAGTCATATCACCTACTACCACCTAAAAATTTGATGTATCATTTAATCTTTGTGTGTTTTAAACTACAAATCATATATGTATTAGAAAATAGCATCTACCACAGAGTCTTGATGGGGAGATAAATTAGAAACGTTTTTCTTTGATCACAGTAACATTCTCTCCCCATTGGATATAAATGATCTATGGGTTCATAGGAAACATTTTCAAATGGTTTTCAAGGGGAATAGCTATTTGTATTGTTCCCTGGATTAAGAAAATAAAACTAATCACAAAAGTATATTTTTTTTTTCTAATCTGGAAATTACTGATTGTCTCTCTCTCCAGTTCAGTAGGGTGGGAGTGGGGAAGACTGGCCGATGGGCAAAAAGCATCAAGATTAATTTTTTGTTGTTTGCTTGCTTCATTGCTTTTTAAATTTATTCAAAAAGGTCAAATTCTCTATTATGCTTATTTAGTTATATTGCCATGGGACTAAACTGGGAAAATGGGTAGACAATAAACAAGAATGTCATTTACAGTAGGGAGAATTTGAGTAAGATAAATTTTGGTCCTTAAGTAATTACTTGGGGGATTTTAATCAGCAAAATGTGCCTTTTTATAATGAATGAATCCCAAACTGGCCATAGTGAGATGAATTTTAATAGCTAATCTGCCTCAGACCTTATTATGATTCAGAAGCTATTATATATGTATTTTCAGATATACAAAAATCATTGACAGCATAACTCATGTCAATTTCACTGATATGATAGTTTCAAGGAAAATGCAGAGGAAAGTATTTGTAAAATGGAAAGCCTCATTCAAATGAAAGTCATTAAACATATTTTAATTATTCACTGACTCTTACCCTTTTGAACTCCTTTGCTGACTTTTAAATACATTCACATTTGATATTAAGACTTACATTTTTTCAAGTAAAACAATCTCTGGACTCTTCTTCGTATTTGCTGAGTCTTGATACTATAAATAATGGGGTTCATCAAGGGCGGGAAAAGGATATAGACATTGCCCATGAGAACATGAACCCAGGGTGAGAGGTGTCTGCCAAAACGATGAACCATGGTCAGACCAATGATTGGGATGTAGAAAACCAAAACAGCACAGATGTGAGATACACAGGTCTGCAAAGACTTGACTCTCTCTTCTCGTGATGCAATTGCTAAGACGGATGCAAGATCATGATATATGAGATAATGATGAGCACTGCATCCAGCAACAAGTTGCTGATCACCAGGGCCAGACCATAGATGCTATTGAAGCGAATGTCTGAACAGGCCATTCGAATTAAGTCTTGGTGCAGGCATAAAGAGTGAGAAAGGATGTGGGGGTGACAATAATTTAAGAACTTTAGGCGAATAATGACTGGAGGTATGAGCATAGAACTCCTACATAAGATTGCCACCCCAATCTTCATGATTTTGTCATTAGTTAGGATGGAGGAATAGCGTAGTGGGTTGCAAATGGCAATGTAACGGTCAAAAGCCATAGTAAGGAGGACAGAGGACTCCATGAAGGACAGACCATGGATGAAATAGGACTGGGCAATGCAGGAATCCAGGCTGATCTCTTGAATGACCCCCCATAAGATTCCCAGCACTGTGTGCACGGTGGACAGCCCCACACACAGGTCAGTGAGGGCCAGCATGGCCAGGAAGTAGAACATGGGCTGGTGCAGGCTCGGCTCAGTCCTGATCACATGGAGCACCATGCAGTTCCCCAGGAAAACCATAGCATAAATGGAGGCAAAAGGGATGGAGAGCCAGAGATAGTCAACTTCTAAGCCAGGAAAACCAGTGAGAGTAAATCTGGAACTATTGAAGTTCAGGATAGAGAGAGCAGACATTAATAGAGGATTAAAATATTTCTAGAGAGGTATTAAAAATTAGATCACTTTATGACCCTTTAATTTCTAGTAATGTTTGTCTGCTTTTGAGAAGAAAATATAATACAGTTTCCTCGAGTATCATGAACTCCGCAAAGTAGAGGCCTGATTCATTATTCTTTAGATCAAGAACCAGTTGTCTAAACATAGCTATTCCAGTGCTAGTGACTAAGAATGTCAGAAGACTAGAGGGTTTTATGCAGAAACAATAATGTTAATAGGCTCATGGGACTTGGTTGGGGATACACTTCTGGGATCTCTGTTTATTTCTAAAGGAAGATAATATATGGCCACAGGAGCATACTGCTGCCATGGCTGGCAACACCACTGGGAAAATGTAAAATGCATGTGTAATTTTTCTCTTGGGTAGAACAGCTGATCATTTTACTATCACCAAAGTATCATAAGATCCCAAAGGAGATAGACTTGTTAAAGTAACCTAACTTTGCATAAAATAAAGTTAGCCAAAATAAATCTGACAAAATAAGTGGAATCAGAACTGTTGTGTGGTGTATTCCACACTGCTTAGCTTCTAATAAATTATTTACTGATTTTAGTTGTACTTTATTTTTCTTCTCTATGTTCATGTATCTCTTTATCCTGTTAAAAGCTTTCTAACTTTTCTGACATTCTCAATACTTTTACTTTTTATGTCTTTCTATAAAATATAAGTCATGCATTTTAGACTGTAAAGTCCAAAGCTTGCATTTGATCTTGAGTAATAGCTGGGCATGAAATAGCTAGATCATATGGTAGATATTTAACACTTTGGCAAGAATAGAGTGGAATGAAATATTTGAGTGTTCTAAGGAAAAAAAAAAAACAGTCTAAATTCTACATGTAGTGACATTATCCTTCAAAAGTGAAAGAAATGTTTTCTCAGGTGTGCAGAAACAGAGAATCAATAGGTAATAAACTGACACTGCAAGAATTACTTTAAAAAGTTCCTCAGCATAATGAAAAATGATATTGTCAGAAATTTAGATCCACATTAAAAAAGCATCAGAAATGGAATACTGAAGCTGGATACTTTATTTTTATTTTTAATTGATGTAACAGATGACCATTTATTCAAAGAAATAGTTGTAGGAATTTATTTTATGATTATATGGGTAAGTGAATGATTAACAGCAATGTTATAAAACATGGAAAAGAGAAACTGGGAGTTGGGACTATTCTAATGTAAGTTACCTTCAGTACTCATAAAGTGGCATGTTATTGAGTCGCTAAGTCATGTCTGACTCTTTTTTAACCCCATAGACTGTAGCCTGCCAGGTTCCCCCATGCATGGGATTTCCTAGGCAAGAATACTGGAGTGAGTTGCCATTTCCTTCTCCAGGGAATCTTCCAGACCCAGGGATTGAACCTGCATCTCCTGCACAGCAGGCAGATTCTCTACTGCTGTGCCACCAGGGAAGCACATAAAGTGATATATTACTGTTTAAAAGTGAACTTGGATTAGGCACTCACTAAACAAAAATGAAAAATGGGTAAAATTGATATGCAAGCAAATAAAAAGGAATCATCTAATGTGCTTAATTAAAACTAGGGAAGGGGAAAAAAGAGAGGAAGAAGGGAACAAAAACAAGAAAGAAGAGAAAAGTAGAACAAGTATAACTTATAGAAAACAATATCAAACATGGCTGATTTTAATCCAATTAAATTAAAGATCACTTTAGGTGTGAAATATCTGAATATCAAAAGTAATAGGGATAACTTGTCAGAGCGGATTTTAAAAACATAATTATATATTGTCTACATGATACCACTTTAAAGGCATAGGTTAAAAAAAAAACATTGTATGAACATTGATAAAAATAAATCTGAATTAAATACATTGTTTTCAGACAAAACTGATTTCAGAACAATGAAAACTATTATGATGAAGTAGTACATGACATAGTAAAAAGAAATGGGGGATGTGGGGACAATTTTTACCCAAAATTAGTATTCAGAGCTTTTGTGGCTATTTGTGGACATGCTCAGAGAGGGAGAAAATTGAGTCTCCTGATGTAAATACATGTCCCTGATGTAATACTCTCCTTTCTTGATTCAGCTCTGGTACTGTAAATAATCTTCTTCATGATCTATTTCGTGCCATCATTTAAACATTTTTGTACTTTTGATGATAAATTTGCTGCTTGAAATGTCTCCAAACATAATGCTGTCTAGTATAACAGCAAGAAGGCTGGGATGTGCCTTACAGAGAAAATGTGTGTGTTACACAACCTTTCTTCAAGTGTGATTCATACTGCTGTTGTGAGTTCAAAGTCAATGAATCCATGATAGAGTACATCCAGGAAAAAAAAAAGAGAGAGAAAATACCTGCATCCATATATGAGGGCCCTCCAGAAAGTGCTATAATAACATCTGTAGTGCATCATGAAGCTTGAAGAAAATGGGATAACAGCTAAATTTGTGGATTCATGAGATGACAGCTGACAAAAAAATTCATAGTGGACATCATTGTTGAGTGATTGAAAGCCAAAGAAATTAATGGTCAAGATTTTTGAGTGTTTCAAATGGCCTTTTGGCATGGTAAATATTAAATGTTAGAATAGTTTTTATATATGAGGAAGCAGAGGAAGATTTTTTAAATTAATTTATTATTTATTAAAGGATAATTGCTTTACAGAATTTTGCTGTTTTTGGTCAAACCTCAACATGAATCAGCCATAGATATACATATATCCTCTCACTTTTGAACCTTCCTCCCATCTTCCTCCTCATCCCACACCTCTAGGTTGATACAGAGCCCATATTTGAGCTTCCTGAGCCATACAGCAAATTCCTGTTGGCTATCTATTATACATATGGTAATATAAGTTTCCATACATCTCACCCTCTCCTTTCTTCTCCCCATGTCCATAAGTCTCTTCTCTAGGTTTCTCCATTGCTGCCCGTAAACAAATTCTTCAGTACCATTTTTCTAGATTCTGTATATATGCATTAGAATATGATATTTATCTTTCACTTTCTGATTTCACTTTGTTTAATAGGTTCTGCGTTCATCTGGGGCTGCCCCGGTGGCTCAGAGGTTAAAGCATCTGCCTGCAATGTAGGAGACCTGTGTTCGATCCCTGGGTCGGGAAGATCCCCTGGAGAAGGAAATGGCAACCCACTCCAGTATTCTTGCCTGGAGAATCTCATGGACGGGGGAGGCTGGTGAGCTACAGTCCACGGGGTTGCAAAGAGTTGGACACGACTGAGCGACTTCACTTCACTTCACTGCATGTTCATCCACCCCATTAGAACTGACTCAGATGTGTTCCATTTTATGGCTGAGTAATATTCCACTATGTATATGTACCACACTTCTTTATCCATTCATCTGTTGATGGACATCTAGATTGCTTCCATGTTCCAGCTATTGTAAATAGTGTTGCAGTGAACAATGGGATACATGTGTCTTTTTCAATTCTGGTTTCCTCAGGGTATATGCCGAAGAGTGGGATTGCTGGGTCATATGGTAGCTTTATACCTAGTTTTTAAGGGAATCTCCATACTGTCTTTCATAGTGGCTGTATTGATTTACATTCCCCCCAACAGTGCAAGAGCCTTCCCTTTTCTCCAAAACCTCTCCAGCATTTATTGTTTGTAGACTTTTGGATGATGGCCATTCTGACCAGTGTGAGGTGATATCTCGTTGTAGTTTTGATTTGCATTTCTCTAATAATGAGTGATGTTGAGCATCTTTTCATGTGTTTGTTGGGTATCTATAGGTATTCTTTTGAGAAACGTCTGTTTAGATCTTTTTCCCACTTTTTGATGGGCTTGTTTGTTTTTCTGATATTGAGTTGTATGAGCTGCTTGTATATTTTGGAAATTAATCCTTTCTCAGTTGTTTCATTTGATACTATTTTCTCCCATTCTTAGGGTTGTCTTTTCACCTTGCATATTATATATATACAATATATTACATTGTTGTGTAAAAGCTTTTAAGTATAATCAGGTCCCACTTGTTTACTTCTGTTTGTATTTCCATTATTCTAGGAGGTGAGTGTTCTACTTATGTTTTCCTCTAAGAGTTTTACAGTTTCTCATCTTACATCTAGGTCTTTATTCTATTTTGAGTTTGTTTTGGGGTATGGTGTTAGGAAGTGTTCTGATTCTTTCTTTTACACGTAGCTGTCTAATTTTCTCAGCACCATTTATTGAAGAGTCTTTCTTTGTCCCATTGTATATTCTTGCCTTGTTTGTCAAAAATAAGATATCCATAAATACATGGGTTTATTTCTGTGCTTTCTATCTTGCTCCATTGGTCTATATTTCTGTTTTTGTGCCAGTACCATATTGTCTTGACATGTGTAGCTTGTAGTACAATCTGAAGTCAGTAAGGTTGATTCCTCCGACTCCATTCTTTTTTCTCAAGACTGTTTTGGCTATTCGGGGTCGTTTGTGTTTACATATAAATTGTGAATTTTTTTGTTCTAGTTCTGTGAAAAATACCATTGGTAATTTGATAGGGATTGCATTGAATCTGTAGATTGCATTTGATAATATAGTCATTTTCACAATATTGATTCTTCCTACTCAGGAACATGGAATATCTCTCCATCTGTTTATGTCATCTTTGATTTCTTTCATTAGTGTCTTATAATTTTCTGCATGCAGTTCTTTTGTCTCCTTAGGTAAGTTTATTCCTAGATATTTAATTCTTTATGTTGTAATGGTGAATGGGATTGATTCCATAATTTCCCTTTCTGATTTTTCATTGTTAGTATATAGAAATGCAAGTCATTTCTGTGTATTGATTTTGTATCCTGCAACTTTGTGGAATTCACTGATTAGCTCTTGTAAGTTTCTGATACTATTTTTAGGATTTTGTATGTACAGTATCATGTCATCTACAAACAGTGAGAGCTGAATTTCTTCCTTTCTGATCTGGATTCATTTTATTTATTTATTTATTTCTTCTCTGATTGCTGTGGCTAGGACTTCCAGAACTATATTGAATGATATTTGTGAAAGTGGACCCTGTTGTCTTGTTCCTGTTCTTAGAGGGAATGCTTTCAGTTTTTCACCATTGACAATAAAGTTTGCTGTAGGCTTATGATACATGACCTTTACTATGTTTGAGTATGTTCTTTCTATGCCCATTTTTTGAAGAGTTTTAACCATAAATTGGTGCTGAATTTTGTCAAATGCCTTTTTTGCATCTATTGAGATTATCATATGGTTTTTATCTTTCCATTTGTTAATATGGTGTATCACATTGATTTGCATATATTGAAGTAGCCTTGCATCCCTGAAATAAACTCAACTTGACCATCGTGTATGAGCTTTTTGATGTGTTGCTGAATTCTGTTTGCTAAAATTTTGTTGAGGATTTTTGCATCTATGTTCATCAGTGATATTGGCCTATAGTTGTCTTTTTTGTGTGTTGTCTTTTTTTGCTTTTGGTATCAGGATGATGGTCACTTCATAGAATGAGTTTGGAAGTGTTCCTTTCTCTACAATTTTTTGAAAGAGTTTTAGAAGGATAGGCACTAGCTCTTCTCTAAATGTTTGATAGAATTCTCCTGTGAAGCCATTTGGCCTTGGGCTTTTGTTTTGTTTTGTTTTGTTTTTGGGAGATTTTTGATCACAGCTGCAATTTCAGTGCTTTTAATTGGGCTGATCATAATTTCTATTTCTTCTTGGTTCAGTCTTGGAAGATAGAATTTTTCTAAGAATCTGTCCATTTCTTCCGGGTTATCTATATTTATTGCCATATAGTTGTTCATAATAGTCTCTAATACTCCTTTGTATTTCCACATTATCTGTTGTAACCTCTCCTTTTTCATTTCTAATTTTGTTGATTTGATTCTTCTCTCTTTTTTCCTTGATGAGTCTGGCTAAAGGTTTGTCAAGTTTGTTTATCTTCTCAAAGAACCAGCTTTAAGTTTTATTTACCTTTACTATTGTTTCTTTTATTTCTTTTTCACTTATTTCTGCTCGGATCTTTATGATCTTTCCTTCTACTAATTTTGGGGTTTTTAAGTTCTTTTTCCAGTTGTTGTAGGTGTAAAGGTAGGTTGTGTATTTGATGCTTTTCTTGTTTCTTGAGGCAGGATTGTATTGCTATAAACTTCTCTCTTAGAACTGCTTTTGCTTTATCCCATAGGTTTTGAGCTGTGTTTTCATTGTTACTTGTTTCTAGAAATTTTTTGATTTCTCTTTTGATTTCTTCAGTAACCTGTTGATTATTTAGAAACCTGTTGTTTAATATCCATGTGTTTGTGTTTCTTACAGCTTTTTTCTTGTAATTAATATCTAGTCTCATAGTGTTGTCATTGGAGAAGATGCTTGATACAATTTCCTTTTTCTTAAATTCATTGAGGCTTGATTTGTGATCCAAGATGTGGTCTATCCTGGAGAATGTTCCATGTGCACTTGAGAAGAAGGTGTATTCTTCTGCATTTGGATGGAATGTCCTGAAGATATCAAAGAGATCCATCTCATTTAATGGGCCATTTAAGATTTGTGTTTCCTTATTAATTTTCTGTTTTAACGATTGTACATTGGTATGAGTAGGGTGTTAAAGTCTCCTACTATTATTGTGTTACTGTCAATTTCTCCTTTTATGTCTACTAGTGTTTGTCTTACGTATTGAGGTGCTTCTATGTTGGGTAAATTAGATATTTACAATTGCTATGCCTTCCTCTTGGATTGATCCCTTGATCATTATGTAGCGACCTTCCTTATCTCTTGTAATGTTCTTTATTTTAAGTTCCATTTTGTCTGTTATGAAGATTACTACTCCAGCTTTCTTTTGCTTCCCATTTGCAAGGAATATATTTTTCCATCCTCTCACTTTCCATCTATATGTGTTTCTAAGCCTGAAATGGGTTTCTGGTATACAGTATATATAGAGGTTTTATTTTATATCCATTTAGCCAGTCTGTGTCTTTTGGTTGGAACATTTAATCCATTTATGTTTAAAGTAATTATTGATATATATGTCCCTGTTGCCATTGTCTTAATTATTTGGGGTTGATTTTGTAGATCTTTTTTTCTTCTCTTGTATTTCTTGACTGTGTAAGTCTCTTTAACATTTGTTGTAAAGCTGGTTTGGTGGCACTGAATTTTCTTAACTTTTGCTTATCTTAAATATTTTTTATTTCTCCATAAATTTTGAATGAGATTCTTGCTGGGAACAGTAATCTTGGTTGTAGATTTTCCCCTTTCATTTCTTAAAATATATCCTGCAATTCCCTTCTGGCCTGAAGAGTTTCTGTTGAAAGATCAGCTGTTAAGCATGTGGAATTTCCCTTATGTTTTACTTGTTGCTTCTCCCTTGCTACTTTTAATATTCTTTCTTTCTGTTTGGTCTTTGTTAGTTTGATTAGTGTGTGTGTTGGTGTGTTTCTCCTTGGATTTATCCTGTATGGGACTCTTTGTGCCTCTTGGACTTGATTGGCTATTTCCTTTTCCATGTTGGGGAAATTTTCAACTATAATTGCTTCAAAAATTTTCCCATACCCTTTCTTTCTCTCTTCCTCTTCTGGGATCCCTATAATGAGAATGTTGGTGCATTTGATATTGTCCCACAGGTCTGAGACTGTCCTCAAGTTCTTTTAATTCTTTTTACTTTATTCTGCTCTTTAGAAATTATTTCCACCATTTTATCTTCCAGCTAATTTGTTCTTCTGCTTCAAATATTTTGCCATTGATTCCTTCTAGAGTATTTTTAATTTCAGTAATTGTGTTGTTTGTCTCTGTATGTTTAGTTTTTAATTCTTCTAGTTTTTTGTTAATTGATTCTTGCATTTTCTCCATTTTGTTTTCAAGGTTTATGATCATCTTTACTATCATTATTCTGAATTCTTTTTCAGGTAGGTTGCCTCTTTCTTCTTCATTTATTTGAACTTCTGTGTTTCTAGTTGTTCCTTCATTTGTGTAGCATTTCTCTTCCTTGTCACTATTTTTTTTTTAATTTATTATGTTTGAGGTCTTCTTTTCCCAGGCTTCAGGTTGAATTCTTTCCTTGAAGAAGGTTGAATCCTTTCTTCCTTTGGTTTCTGCCCTCCTAAAGTTGGTCCAGTCATTTTTGTAAGCTTCATATAGGGTGAGACTTGTGCTGAGTTTTTGTTTGTTTGATTTTCCTCTGATGGGCAAGGCTGAGTGAGGTGGTAATCCTGTCTGCTGATACTTGGGTTTGTATTTTTGCTTTTTTTGTTGTTTAAATGAGGCCTCCTGCACAGGGTGCTACTGGTGGTTGGCTGATGCCAGGTCTTGTATTCAAATGGTTTCCTTTCTGTGAGTTCTTGCTATCTGATACTCCTTGACATTAGTTCTCTGGTAGTCTAGAGTCTTTGAGTCAGTGTTCCCACTCCAGTGGTTCAGGGCTTGAGCTTATTGATATATGATGCAGGTAGTTCCTCAGGTCACAGACTCATAGAAGACAGATATGGGATTTGAATCTTATCCAGTTTCATAGAAAACCCAGTGCTTATCTTAGTAAAGCACAGTGTAGAACTCTGGTGGAATCCTTGACCTCAAAGAGCTTCTTGGCATCCCTTACAGGCCACTCCTCAGAGCTCTCCCTGGAACTGCCAACATGCACTGGCCTCTTGCTCCAGTGCACTTTAAGTCCCATGACTGCTGGGCTTGAAATGTTTTCACTCACATTGTGACCCGTGGTAGCATGGAGAGGAGGCCACTGGGCCTCTGAATGTTGAAAGTAAGCTTGGAGCCGAGGTGCTGGTCATTGTGTCGGACACAGGGCTCTGACACGTGATCTCTCAGGAATCAGGAAGATATTTTTTAAATATCTGCTAAGTGTTATATAGGGAAAGAGTTTTGTGCATGAACTAGTTTTCAGTGTTTGTGAGACTGGCTTGTCTTACAGAGTCATGGGCAAGTGAATCTATATAACATAACAGTAGTTCTGTTATGCTATTATATGCACAAAGCTGTCAAAAGCAAAAAAAAATACAAAGATGCTGTGACCAAGACTTGTAGAAATCTACCCTTGTATTTCCCCTAGAAACAGTATTTATGTGGTCACCAGTTCAGTGTATGTGGCAACTTTATAGAACACAACTACCATGAATAATGAGAATTAGCTGTATAAAGGTGGACTCAAGGTTTTCAGTATAAGTAGGTAGATTTAATACCTAGCTAACGCCCCTGAAAGAACCAATAGGAGCAGGGTTTATCCAATAGAACTGACCTGTCTAGAATGCAAATCTCAGCTTCTGAATAGTGATCTGTATGAAAAAGAGCCATAACTTTTTCAGAAAATGGATGATTCCAGGGCCAGGTTAGTGAAAGTACATTGAATACACTGTTGTGCCAGAAACCAAAGAAGTGCTCCAAGAATAATGAACACAAGTCAAAAGCATGCCAAAGCCAGATTATGGTGCCCCCAACTGGCCAAATCTGGAACATTATAAAATCAACATTAAATTGAACAATAAAAATAATGATAGTGAATATTCTCTCCCCCAAAATACTTATTAAATGACAAAAGAAAATATGTAACTTTATAGGAACAAACCCTGGCTGACCTCACCTAACAAGATAATCATCCACAATGGGGTAAATTCAGGCATAACCTGAAACAGATGCATGGGAAGAAAAGAGACTGACAACCATGGCATTCCTGCATAATTGGAATCTAACCATGAGGACCCATCAAACAAACCCCATTGAGGGACATTCTACAAAATACATGACCTGTGATGTTCAAGTTTGTGTCATATAAAACAAGACAATTTTGAGGAAGTATCAGAGATAAGACTAAAATAACAGAACTATTAATACTAACACAAATAATTCTGAACCAGAATTTTTTTAATAAAAGTTACATTAAAGGTACAATTGGAGAAAGTTAAATTGGGTTCTACAAATTCAATGGTAGTAATGTGTCTGTGTTAATTTCATGATTTGATGGTTGTATTATTGTCATTAGGAGATTGTCATTATTTGTAGAAAACACATACTAAGGAATTTGAGGATCATGAGACATCAGATAAGAAACTTACTCTAAATGAATCAGGACAACTGTTTTGTGTGCTGTATTTGAAAGTTTTAAACAAGAAAAGATTTACTGAATTGTCTCAGAGGAACAAATTGAATAAAAGTTATCTAAAATTTCACATTCAGCATTTGACAATAATTATACACATATGAAGATAAGAAAATAAATTAAGTATTTCATAGATAAGTGCATGATGAACTAAGTATAATTAACCCTAATTGAATGTTTTAGCAATATGTGTATGTGCTCAGTCTTATCTACTTTTTGCAACCCCATGAACTGTAACCTGCCAGCCTCCTCTGTCTAAGGAATTTTCCAGGCAAGAATACCAAAGCAGGTTGCCATTTCATCCTCCAGGGGGTCTTCTCCATGCAGAGATCAAATCCATGTCCCTTGGATTTCAGGTGTATTCTTACCACTAGTGCTGCCTGTGAAGCCCATATGTGTGTCATTATTATAGCATATTTTCAAAAAATTTTATTATATGGTTCTCTTTATTATGCCTGTCAAAAAGGAGACATATTTAGCTACAGTTCAGAAGAAAGATCAACTAAAAAAAATAAAGAAATTTAGAGAAAAATAAATCAATTTACTTTCTCAATTATGTCAAACTCTTTGCAACCTCATTAACTGCAGCACACCAGGCATCCCTGTACATCACCAACTCCTAGAGCTTACTCAAACGTATGTCCATTGAGTCGGTGATGCCATTCAACGATCTCATCCTCTGTGTCCCTTTCTACTCCTGCCTTCAATCTTTCCCAGCATCAGGGTCTTTTCCATTGAGTCAGTCCTTTGCATCAGGTGGCCAAATTATTGGAGCATCAGCTTCAGCATCAGTCTTTCCAGTGTATATTCAGGACCGATTTCCTTTAGGATTGACTGGGTGGATCTCTGTGCAGTCCAAGGGACTCTCAAGAGTCTTCCCTAACACCACAGTTCAAAAGCATCAATTCTTTGGTGCTCATCCTTCTTTATAGTCCAACTCACACATCCATACATGACTACTTGAAAAACCATAGCTTTGACTAGATGGACCTTTGTTGGCAAAGTATTGTCTCTGCTTTTTAATATGCTGTCTAGGTTGGTCATAACTTTTCTTCCAGTGAGCAAGCGCCTTTTAATTTCATGGCTGCAGTCACCATCTGCAGTGATTTTGGAGCCCAAGAAAATAATGTCTCTCACTGTTTTCATTGTTTCCCAACCTATTTGCCAAGAAATGATGTGACTGGATTCCATGATCTTAGTTTTCTGAATGTTGAGTTTTGAGCCAGGTTTTTCACTCTTTTCTTTCACTTTCATCAAGAGCCTTTTTAGTTCTTCCTTGCTTTCTGCCATAAGGGTGGTGTCATCTGCATATCTGAGGTTATTGCTGTTTCTCCTGGCAATCTTGACTTGTGCTTCATCCAGCCCTGCATTTTGCATGATGTACTCCATTACTTTGTCCACCTCATGTGAGGAGTTGACTCATTGGAAAAGACTCTGATACTGGGAGGGATTGGGGGCAGGAGGAGAAGGGGATGACAGAGGATGAGATGGCTGGATGGCATCACCGACTCGATGGACGTGAGTTTGAGTGAACTCCGGGAGTTGGTGATGGACAGGGAGGCCTGGCATGCTGCAATTCATGGGGTCACAAAGTGTCGGACACGACTGAGCAACTGAACTGAACTGAACTCTGCATGTAGATTAAATCAGCAGGTTGACAATATTCAGCTTTGACATACTTCTTTCCTTATTTGGAACTAGTCTGTTGTTCCATGTCCAGTTCTAACTATTGCTTCGTGACCTGCACACAAATTTCTCAAGAGGCAGGTAAGATGGTCTTGTATTCCCATCTCTTTAAGAATAAAGTAATAAATAATAAGTAAGCAATAAATAATGAATAGGTAAATAATAAAACAAAAAATAAGACTTACTAAAACATTTCTTATTTCAAAGTGAAAACAAGTCAAGAAAAATGCTTCAGAATGCTGATATTCTATTTTCCTATTGAATGTTAATGTTTTGCCTTCTCCTTTTGAGTAAGTGTTAATTTTCAGTCCATACCATTATGTTCCTCTAAAGCAGAGACATTACTTTGCCAACAAAGGTCCATCTAGTCAAGGCTATGGTTTTTCCAGTGGTCATGTATGGATGTGAGAGTTGGACTGTGAAGAAAACTGAGTGCCGAAGAATTGATGCTTTTGAACTGTGGTGTTGGAGAAGACTCTTGAGAGTCCCTTGGACTGCAAGGAGATCCAACCAGTCCATTCTAAAGGAGATCAGCCCCGGGATTTCTTTGGAAGGAAAGATGCTAAAGCTGAAACTCCAGTACTTTGACCACCTCATGCGAAGGGTTGACTCATTAGAAAAGACTCTGATAATGGGAGGGATTGGGGGCAGGAGGAGAAGGGGATGACAGAGGATGAGATGGCTGGATGGCATCACTGAATCAATGGACGTTGAGTTTGAGTGAATTCTGGGAGTTGGTGATGGACAGGGAGGCCTGGCGTGCTGCGATTCATGGGATCACAAAGAGTCAGAGACGACTGAGCGACTGAACTGAACTGAAGATTAAAAA
Organism: Bubalus kerabau; assembly: GCF_029407905.1. Classification (NCBI taxonomy): domain Eukaryota; kingdom Metazoa; phylum Chordata; class Mammalia; order Artiodactyla; family Bovidae; genus Bubalus; species Bubalus kerabau. The sequence continues at coordinate 49,637,115 of NC_073638.1, forward strand.
AGAGTTGTGGACTCCCTGGAAAATGCAGTTATTCATCTATTCTTCACATTTCCAGGAACTACTAGTTTATAAGTGACCACACAGAATCTCTCACTTACATCATTTACCCAAGGGGACACAGGTGTCCCAGGAGCATGGGTTCACTGAACTCACACAATCAGTCCTCTACTTTCCTTCCTCATAAATGTGAACACTCGGACTGCCTGGGCTCAAGGACTTGGGATGGAGAGAGTGTGCAGAGGCTTCTCAGGAGCAGCAGAACAGACAGCACTGTGCTCTCACTAACTGCAGTCACTGTCACCTGCCTTGTGTGCTGCTAGTCTCTCAGAGACTGAAAGGGAATGAAGTTTATGACTCACTCTGCCTAAAATCATCAGGATCTTGATTATCTTCTCTAACTTCTCAGACTAATACCAAGGAGGTTCCCTATGAAGTCATCTTGTGCTGTAACTTCTAATACAGAGTTGACACTCCCTGGGATTCTACAATCAGCTTTCCCTGGGTGATAATCCAAGAGGGTGTGTTATATCTGACTATTCTTATAGGCAGCAGAAAGTTTAAACAAAATTGTGAATAAATATTTATTTTAACTTGGAAATTATTTTTCAAATATTCATGTCTGCTTCTTCTGCTTCCAATATCAACTCTTCGATATTCATTCTCACGGGGTTCCCTGGCCTAGAACAATACTATCCCTGGTTTTCAGTTCCCTTTTCTTCGATCTATGCTGTGGTTTTCCTGGGAAACTGCCTGGTGCTGCATGTGGTTCATACTGAGCCGAGCCTGCATGAGCCCATGTTCTACTTCCTGGCCATGCTGGCCCTCACTGACCTGTTCATGGGGTTGTCCACAGTATACACGGTGCTGGGGACGATGTGGGGGCTCAGCCAGGAGATTGGTCTAGATGCCTGCATTTCCCAGACTTATTTTGTTCATGGACTATCTTTCATGGAGTCTGGAGTCCTTCTTGCCATGGCTTTTGATCGCTTTATAGCAATTTGCAATCCTCTGAGATATACATCCATTCTGACTAATAGCAGGATCATTTGCTTCATGGTGACCATTTTGACAAGAAGCTCTTTGTCTATTCTTCCTGTCATCATTCGTTTGAAGTTCTTTCCTTACTGCAGACCCCACATTGTCTCTCATTCCTTCTGCCTGCACCAGGATCTACTCCGACTGGCCTGCTCTGACATTCGCTTCAATAGCTTCTATGCCCTGGCTCTGGTGATTTGTACCTTGTTGTTGGATGCTGTCCTTATTCTCATCTCCTATGTTTTCATCTTGCATACAGTGCTGGAAATTGCATCTCGAAAAGAGAGGCTCAAGGCTCTGGAGACCTGTGTCTCCCACCTCTGTGCAGTTCTGGTTTTCTACATTCCCATCATTGGTCTCACTATGGTACACCGCTTTGGAAAGCATCTCTCACCTTTGGTTCATGTCCTTATGGGCAACATCTATATTCTCTTTCCTCCCATGATGAATCCAATAATCTATAGTGTAAAGACCCAACAGATTCGAAGCAGGATGAAGAAGTGGTTTTCTCTGCAAATGTAGTGCAACTCTTTGTTTTTATCAGTAAGAATACTATAATGACAACACAATATGCTAGTTCCTATTTGTGCAACCATTTACACGTTGAGTACTATTTTCTATAACTTTTTGTTCTTTTTGAGGGCTTGAATATAAAGAACTTATGTCTTGCTAATCATAAAGGTGAGAATTGAGTTTTTCTAATCTACGTTCCATGATAGTCTTCTGAAATTTGCTGTAGAATAATCATAGTTCTTATGAACATGACAATGAATATCTCTACATTTTGTGGACATATTCTTTAAGCATGATTATCATATAAAAATTGCGTTACCCCGAATTCATCAATATTTTGATCATCTAGACCTATTTCTAATTAACTAAAATTTTGAAAATACGTCTAAGATTTAGACTTTTATGTAATGTTCATGTCAAAACCAGAGAAAGCAATGGCAACCCACTCCAGTACTCTTGCCTGGAAAATCCCATGGACAGAGGTACCTGGTAGGCTGCAGTCCATGGGGGGTTGCTAAGAGTCGGACACGACAGAGCGACTTCACTTTCACTTTTCACTTTTCACTTTCATGCTTTGGAGAAGGAAATGGCAACCCACTCCAGTGCTCTTGTCTGGAGAATCCCAGGGACAGCGGAGCCTGGTGGGCTGCCATCTATAGGGTCACACAGAGTTGGACACAACTGAAGCGACTTAGCAGCAGCAGCAGCATGTCAAAACATATGATGCAGTAAAATTGGGTTTCCCTCATTTCTAGTGGTGATGTAAATATCATCTGAAACTGATGCAGAAACCTTCCCTTTCATCTAGTTATTTTTCCCCATTAGTGACCTTGTGGAAGTCTATTGAAGGAATTTTGACAAGAAAATTGATAATTTCTCTATTGCAAAGATTGTCTTCTTAATCTCTATGCTCTTAAGATGACATTATTGCATGAATAAATTTCATTCTACATTTTTACTAAATATTTTTTTGAAAGTTAGTTCAGTTCAGTCACTTAGTCATGTCTGACTCTTTGTGGCCCCATGGACTGCAGCATGCCAGGCTTCCCTGTCCATCACCAACTCCTGGAGTTTACTCAAACTCATCTCCATTGAGTCAGTGATGTCATCCAACCATCTTATCCTCTGTCATTGCCTTCTCCTCCTGTCTTCAGTCTTTGCCAGCATCAGGGTCTTTTCAAATGAGTCAGCTCTTCACATCATGTGGCCAAAGTATTGGAGTTTCAGCTTCAACATCAGTCCTTCCAATGAATATTCAGGACTGATTTCCTTTAGGATGGGCTGGTTGGATCTCCTTGCAGTCCAAGGGACTCTCAAGAGTCTTCTCCAACACCACAGTTCAAAAGCATTAATTCTTCAGCACTCAGCTTTCTTTATGAAAGTTAGTAAGTGGTTTTATTTTTGAAATTAAAAAAAATTATTTAAAATTTTTATTGGAAGATAACTGCTTTTCAATGTTGTGTTGGTTTGTGCTATTTAACAACATTAATCAGTTATAAGTATACATATATCCCTCCATCTTAAGCCTCTGTCTCACCCCTCAAGGTCATTGTAGATCACTGAGCTGAGTTCCCTGTGCTGAAAAGATGCTTCCAGCTAGCTATCAGTAGGTTTTCTGTATGGCATTGTATTTTTAAGATATTTAAAATGTACATCATGATGATTTGAAGAATTCATCATTTTTAGTGATTATCTTTTTTTTTTACAGTGATTTCTAATTTTATTTCATAAATAAACTATTTGATTAAACAAATCATGCTTGGATTTTCCCATAAAAAAGCCACACATGATCTACCCTGAGTTTCTAATAAAGTAGGCATTCATCAAAGACAAACACTCTAAAAGCAAAAATATTTCCAATTCAATATAATTTCCATTCAATGTATTCCCATCCCACTTAAGAAAAAACAACCTGTCGTATCGACACATCATGCCAAAAGGACAAAAGGAAATCAGTATCCATATAGATCAATAAAATAGAAACTGTTCCTTTTTCTCAGAATATCCTTCAATGCATTGCTTGTCCCGGGCTCTGTGATCAGCCTTGATTGTCCATCCAGAAAAGATAGTTCTTGAGATTAACCTCCTTGCAGAACCCTGTGAACACTGAGTCCTTCCTTCCAGGTCCAGTTCCACACCATTGTTCCCCACATTGGAAGGGTTGGCATGTCATGTTGGCATGAGACGGTTCCTATTCTCCTGACAATTCTTTATGTGAAGTCACTAGAACAGGTCCCATTCATAGCAAACCCAACCAGCACAAAGATCACCCATTCAATACCAAAGATATTCAGTGTTGTTACATTTGTCCAACTGCTTTTGTCTACACCCTCTCCCAAGACAGCAACTTCCCAAGATCCATCCAGATCTCTGCACTACATCTAAACCTGAAGCAGGACACTCATCAATTTTCAGCTGTCAACCCTCCAATCTTTGTTATTTTTGCAGCTCTAAGGACTCTTAGACAAACCATGTCACACCATCCATTTCATCCAGTCCCATTCCCTTTAACATTTCATGGACACTTTTTTTTTTTATTTTATTTTATTTTTAAATTTTACAAAATTGTATTAGTTTTGCCAAATATCACAATGAATCCACCACAGGTATACACGTGTTCCTCATCCTGAACCTCCTCCCTCCTCCCTCCCCATACCATCTCTCTGGGTCATCCCAGTGCACTAACCCCAAGCATCCAGCATTGTGCATCGAACCTGGACTGGCAACTCATTTCATACATGATATTATACATGTTTCAATGCCATTCTCCCAAATCTTTCGACACTCTCTCTCTCCCACAGAGTCCATCAGAATGTTTTATACATCAGTGTCTCTTTTGCTGTCTCGTACACAGGGTTATTGTTGCCATCTTTCTAAATTCCATATATATGCGTTAGTATACTGTATTGGTGTTTTTCTTTCTGGCTTACTTCACTCTGTATAATAGGCTCCAGTTTTATTCACCTCATTAGAACTGATTCAAATGTATTCTTTTTAATGGCTGAGTAATACTCCATTGTGTATATGTACCACTGCTTTCTTATCCATTCATCTGCTGATGGACATCTAGGTTGCTTCCATGTCCTGGCTATTATAAACAGTGCTGCGATGAACATTGGGGTACACGTGTCTCTTTCCCTTCTGGTTTCCTCAGTGTGTATGCCTAGCAGTGGGATTGCTGGATCATAAGGCAGTTCTATTTCCAGTTTTTTAAGGAATCTCCACACTGTTCTCCATAGTGGCTGTACTAGTTTGCATTCCCACCCACAGTGTAAGAGGGTTCCCTTTTCTCCACACCCTCTCCAGCATTTATTACTTGTAGACTTTTGGATCACAGCCATTCTGACTGGCGTGAAATGGTACCTCATAGTGGTTTTGATTTGCATTTCTCTGATAATGAGTGATGTTGAGCATCTTTTCATGTGTTTGCTAGCCATCTGTATGTCTTCTTTGGAGAAATGTCTATTTAGTTCTTTGGCCCATTTTTTGATTGGGTCATTTAATTTTCTGGAATTGAGCTGTAGGAGTTGCTTGTATATTTTTTAGATTAGTTGTTTGTCAGCTGCTTCATTTGCTATTATTCTTTCCCATTCTGAAGGCTGTCTTTTCACCTTGCTTATAGTTTCCTTTGATGTGCAGAAGCTTTTAAGGTTAATTAGGTCCCATTTGTTTATTTTTGCTTTTATTTCCAATATTCTGGGAGGTGGGTCATAGAGGATCCTGCTGTGATGTATGTCAGAGAGTGTTTTGCCTATGTTCTCCTCTAGGAGTTTTATAGTTTCTGGTCTTATGTTTAGATCTTTAATCCATTTTGAGTTTATTTTTGTGTATGGTGTTAGAAAGTGTTCTAGTTTCATTCTTTTACAAGTGGTTGACCAGATTTCCCAGCACCACTTGTTAAAGAGATTGTCTTTAATCCATTGTATATTCTTGCCTCCTTTGTCAAAGATAAGGTGTCCATATGTAAGTGGATTTATCTCTGGGCTTTCTATTTTGTTCCATTGATCTATATTTCTGTCTTTGTGCCAGTACCATACTGTCTTGATAACTGTGGCTTTGTAGTAGAGCCTGAAGTCAGGTAGGTTGATTCCTCCAGTTCCATTCTTCTTTCTCAAGATCGCTTTGGCTATTCGAGGTTTTTTGTTTTTCCATACAAATTGTGAAATCATTTGTTCCAGCTCTGTGAAGAATACTGTTGGAAGTTTGATGGGGATTGCATTGAATCTATAAATTGCTTTGGGTAGTATACTCATTTTCACTATATTGATTCTTCCAATCCATGGACATGGTATATTTCTCCATCTATTAGTGTCCTCTTTGATTTCTTTCACCAGTGTTTTCTAGTTTTCTATATATAGGTCTTTAGTTTCTTTAGGTAGATATATTCCTAAGTATTTTATTCTTTCTGTTGAAATGGTGAATGGAATTGTTTCCTTAATTTCTCTTTCTGTTTTCTCATTATTAGTGTATAGGAAAGCAAGGGATTTCTGTGTGTTGATTTTATATCCTGCAACTTTACTATAGTCATTGATTAGTTCTAGTAATTTTCTGGTGGAGTCTTTAGGGTTTTCTATGTAGAGGATCATGTCATCTGCAAATAGTGAGAGTTTTACTTCTTCTTTTCCAATTTGGAATCCGTTTATTTCTTTTTCTGCTCTGATTGCTGTGGCCAAAACTTCCAAAACTATGTTGAATAGTAATGGTGAAAGTGGGCACCCTTGTCTTGTTCCTGACTTTAGAGGAAATGCTTTCAATTTTTCACCATTGAAGATAATGTTTGCTGTGGGTTTGTCATATATAGCTTTTATTATGTTGAGGTATGTTCCTTCTATTCCTGCTTTCTGGAGAGTTTTTATCATAAATGGATGTTGAATTTTGTCAAAGGCTTTCTCTGCATCTATTGAGATAATCATAGGGTTTTTATTTTTCAATTTGTTAATGTGGTGTATTACATTGATTGATTTGTGGATATTGAAGAATCCTTGCATCCCTGGGATAAAGCCCACTTGGTCAAGGTGTATGATCTTTTTAATGTGTTGTTGGATTCTGATTGCTAGAATTTTGTTAAGGATTTTTGCATCTATGTTCATCAGTGATATTGGCCTGTAGTTTTCTTTTTTTGTGGCATCTTTGTCAGGTTTTGGTATTAGGGTGATGGTGGCCTCATAGAATGAGTTTGGAAGTTGACCTTCCTCTGCAATTTTCTGGAAGAGTTTGAGCAGGATAGGTGTTAGCTCTTCTCTAAATTTTTGGTAGAATTCAGCTGTGAATCCTTCTGGGCCTGGGCTTTTGTTTGCTGGAAGATTTCTGATTACAGTTTCAATTTCCGTGCTTGTGATGGGTCTGTTAAGATTTTCTATTTCTTCCTGGTCGAGTTTTGGAAAGTTGTACTTTTCTAAGAATTTGTCCATTTCTTCCACGTTGTCCATTTTATTGGCGTATAATTGTTGATAGTAGTCTCTTATGATCCTTTGTATTTCTGTGTTGTCTCTTGTGATCGCTCCATTTTCATTTCTAATTTTATTGATTTGATTTTTCTCCCTTTGTTTCTTGATGAGTCTGGCTAATGGTTTGTCAATTTTATTTATCCTTTCAAAGAACCAGCTTTTGGCCTTGTTGATTTTTGCTATGGTCTCTTTTGTTTCTTTTGCATTTATTTCTGCTTGAGAAATATATGTAGGACCAAGGAACTAGCCAAAAATGAACTGAACCCACAATACTCACAACAAAACCAGAGAAAGTCCTAGATATATTTTTACTATTTTTACAATCAGTTTCTTTCCTTTTTTTTTAATTTTTTTAAAAAAATTTAAGTGATTATCTTATATTTTATTTTATTTTTTACGAGATTGAATTTTCTTCTTCTTCTTCTTCTTCTTTTTTTTTTTTTTTTTTTTACTTTACAATATTGTATTGGTTCTGCCACACATCATCCTCAATACTACAGTTAACCATGAGTCAGAGGCTACTGTCAATACAAGTTTTATTTAAAAAACAAATGAATAAATGAATTCTGAATAAATCTACTGGCACAGTTACATATTTCTTTCCATGTTTTTTTGTATTTCTGGGAAGAAAATGAGCTTCATATTTGCACTAAGTTGGCATGGGCTTATCCAGAATAGTCTACATTTTGACACATATGGAATTATCTTTCAATTCATATGAGCAGTGGAATACATGATTGCAATTTTTATGTACATAGACAAATAATTGGCTAACTGCTTTTCAATGAGTTTATTATTTTTTTCCATTCTAGATAAGGACTATGCTAAATAATGCTCTCATCATCTGCCAAGCAAACCCTAAATATCATCCCATTGCAGACAGAATTTGAGTCAGTAAAATCATAGCACCATGAGTCCATAAGGATTTCTAGTCCTATTATATAACAACACTGAATATATTATTTGAATTATTTATTTTTTCAAATTGAATCTTTAACATTATGTAGAAATATTCTACATGTTTCTTTCATCCTTCTGCAACCTCTAGCTGTTTCCTCTAGAAGACATTTCTGATTCATTTCTGTTTCCAGTGCTTTAGAATCCAGTTACCAAGATCTCTGAAAATACCCACTTCACCAATGGTCCTATGTTGATATTACACCCACAGACAGACTGCTACCAGGATTTAAGTCATCAAATTCAAAGTGGTGGTGGTTTAGTTGCTAAGTCATGTCCGATTCTTGCAACCCCATGGACTGTAGCCTGCCAGGCTCCTTTGTCTGTGGGATTCTCCAGGCAAGAATACTAGAGTGGGTTGCCATTTATTTCTCCATAGGTCATCAATACAATAATTTCTACAGGATTAATCTTGCCCTGTTTTGAAAACAGCAACTGTTTTTTCAACTGACTGTAAGATATCTCTATATTAGTTTTCTAGTATCACTGTAACAAACTACTGCAAATCTGTTGGGCTGAAGCATAGATTTATTACCTTACTGATTTGGAGGTTAGAAGTCTAAAATGGGTTACCAGGTCTCTGTTCTGCTAAAGAGTCTAAGTAGGAATCTGTTTCTTTGCCTGTTTCAGCTTTCAGAGACTGTCTACTTTCCTTAGATTGTATTCCCAATATGATTCTGCTTCTGTTGACCCATTACCTTCTCTGATTTTGACCTTCAAAAGTTTCACTATTAATCTCATCAGGATAATGCATAAACTTCTCTATATGTCAAGATGCTTAACTTAATCACATTTGCAAATTCCCTTTCAATATATAAACTGATATATTCACAGGTTCTAGAGATTAGGACATAAACATCTTTCAGTTCAGTTCAGTCGCTCAGTCGTGTCCGACTCTTTGTGATCCCATGAATCTCAGCACGCCAGTCCTCCCTGTCCATCACCAACTCCCAGACTTCACTCAGACTCACGTCCATTGAGTCAGTGATGCCATCCAGCTATCTCATCCTCTGTCATCCCCTTCTCCTCCTGCCCCCAATCCCTCCCAGCATCCGAGTCTTTTCCAGTGAGTCAACTCTTCACATGAGGTGGCCAAAGTACTGGAGTTTCAACTTTAGCATCATTCCTTCCAAAGAAATCCCAGGGCTGATCTCCTTCAGAATGGACTGGCTGGATCTCCTTGCAGTCCAAGGGACTCTCAAGGGTCTTCTCCAACACCACAGTTCAAAAGCATCAATTCTTCAGCGCTCAGCCTTCTTCACAGTCCAACTCTCACATCCATACATGACCACTGGAAAAACCATAGCCTTGACTAGACGGACCTTTGTTGGCAAAGTAATGTCTCTGCTCTTGAATATGCTATCTAAGTTGGTCATAACTTTTCTTCCAAGGAGTAAGTGTCTTTTAATAATAATGAATAATAATGACTGCATCATGGCTGCAGTCACCATCTGCAGTGATTTTGGAGCCTAAAAAACAAAGTCTGACACTGTTTCCACTGTTTCCCCATCTATTTCCCATGAAGTGATGGGACCAGATGTCATGATTTTCGTTTTCTGAATGTTGAGTTTTAAGCCAACTTTTTCACTCTCTTCTTTCACCTGCATCAAGAGGCTTTTGAGTTCCTCTTCACTTTCTGCCATAAGGGTGGTGTCATCTGCATATCCGAGGTTATTGATATTTCTCCCAGCAATCTTGAGTCCAGCTTGTGCTTCTTCCAGCCCAGCATTTCCCATGAAGTACCCTGCATATACGTTAAATAAACAGGGTGACAATATACAGCCTTGACATACTCCTTTTCCTATTTGGAATCAGTCTGTTGTTCCATGTCCAGTTCTAACTGTTGCTTCCTGACCTGCATACAGATTTCTCAAGAGGCAGATCAGGTGGTCTGGTATTCCCATCTCTTTCAGAGTTTTCCACAGTTTATTGTGATCCACACAGTCAAAGGCTTTGGCATAGTCAATAAAGCTGAAATAGATGTTTTTCTGAAATTCTCTTCCTTTTTTGATGATCTAGCGGATGTTGGCAATTTGGTCTCTGGTTCCTCTGCCTTAAACATCTTTAGTGGGTCATTATTCAGCCTATTAGAATCTCCATTTTGAAATGTCTAAATTGAAATTATTTTAATTTGGAATCCATAGGGTTTCCTTGTTTTCAGTTTAATAAAGTATGTGATAAAGAATTTTTTTTGTGTGTAATGGTAAAATATCCATAAGACAAAACTTACAATTGTAGCTATTTTTCCATATACAGTTCAGTGTCATTAGAATAATCACATTTTTTATGTAACCATAAGCACAACTTAGCTCCAGAACTTTTTCATCATTCTACACTGAAACTCTGTTCAGTTCAGTCACTCAGTCGTGTCCAACTCTTTGTGACCCCTGCAGCACTCCAGGGTTCACTGACCATTACTAACTCCCAGAGCTTGCTCAAACTCATTTCCATAGAGTCGGTGATGCCATCCAACCATCTCATCCTCTGTCGTCCCCTTCTCTTCCCACCTTCAATCTTTCCCAACATTAGAGTCTTTTCCAATGAGTCAGTTCTTCACATCAGCAGGCCAAAATATTGGAGTTTCAGCTTCAGCATTAGTCCTTCCAATGAATATTCAGGACTGATTTCCTTTAGGATTAACTCGTAGGATCTCCTGGCAATCCTAGGGACACTCAAGAGTCTTCTCCAACACCACAATTCAAAAGCATCAATACTTTGTAACACAGCCCTCTTTACAGTCCAAATATCACATCCATACATGAATACTCGAAAAACCATAGCTTTGACTAGACGGATCTTTGTTGGCAAGGTAATGTCTCTGCTTTATAATATGTTGCCTAGGTTTGTCATAGCTTTTCTTCCAAGGAGCAAGCAAGTGTCTTTAAATTTCATGGTTGCTGTCATCATCTTCAGTGATTTTGGAGCCCAAGAAGATGAAATCTGTCACTATTTCTATTGTATCACCATCTATTTCCCATGAAGTGATGGGACAGGATGCCATGATCTTAAGTTTATGAATGTTGAGTTTTAAGCCAACTTTTCACTCTCCTCATTCATTTTCATCAAGATGTTCTTTAGTTTTTCACTTTCTGCCATAAGAGTGGTGTTATCTGCATATCTGAGATTATTGATATTTCTCCTGACAAACTTAATTGCAGCTTATGTTTCATCTAGCCTGGCATTTTGCATCATGTGCTCTTCATGTTTAACTTATATGATGTATTTTGCATATTTAACTCTTGAGAGTCCCTTGTACTGCAAGGAGATCCAACCAGTCCATCCTAAAATAAATCAGTCCTGAATATTCATTGGAAGAACTGATGTTGAAACTGAAACTCCAATATTTTGGCCACGTGATGTGAAGAACTGATTTATTTGAAAAGACCCTGATGCTGGGAAAAATTGAAAGTGGGAGGAGAAGGGGATGACAGAGGATGAGATGGTTGGATGGCATCCCCAATGTAATGGACATGAGTTTGAGTAAACTCCTGGAGTTGGTGATGGACAGGGAATCCTGGTGTGCTGCAGTCCTTGGGTCACAAAGAGTCAGACATGACTGAGTAACTGAACTTAACTGAACTCTGCATATAAGTTAAGTAAGCAGGGTGACAATAAACAGCCTTGATGTACTCCTTTCCTGATTTGGAATCAGTCTGTTGTTCCATGTCCATTTCTTTCTTTTTTTTTTTAATTTTATTTTTTAACTTTACAATATTGTATTGGTTTTGCCATATATCAACATGAATCCACCACAGGTATACACGCGTTTCCCATCCTGAACCCTCCTCCTTCCTCCCTCCCCATACCATCCCTCTGGATCGTCCCAGTGCACCAGCCCCAAGCATCCAGTATCATGCATTGAACCTGGACTGACGTCCATGTCCATTTCTAACTGTTGTTTCTTGACCTGCATACAGATTTCTTAGAGGAAGATAAAGTGGTCTGGTATTCCCATCTCTTGAAGAATTTTCCACAGTTTGTTGTGATCCACACAATCAAAGGCTTTGGTATAGTCAATAAAGCAGTTGTTTTTCTGGAACTCTCTTACTGTTTTGATGATCCAACAGATGTTGGCATTGTGATCTCTGGCTCTTCTGCCTTTTCTAAATACAGCTTGAACATCTGAAAGTTCATGGTTCACATACCATTGAAGCCTAGCTTGGAGAATTTTGAGCATTACTTTGCTAGTGTATGAGATGAGTTCAACTGTGCAGTAGTTTGAGCATTTTTGGCATTTCCTTTCTTTGGGATTGGAATGAAAACCGACCTTTTCCAGTCATGTGGCCACTGCTGAGTTTTCCAAATTTGCTGGCATAATGAGTGCAACACTTACACAGCATCATCTTTTAGGATAGCTCAACTGGAATTCCATCACCTTCATTAGCTTTGTTCATAATGATGCTTCCTAAGGCCCGCTTGACTTCACATTCCAGGATGTCTGGCTCTGGGCGAGTGATCACACCATCATCATTATGTGGGTCGTGAAGATCTTTTTTGTATAGTTCTTCTGTGTACCCTTGCCACCTCTTCTTAATATCTTCTGCTTCTGTTAGGTCTCTACCATTTCTGTCCTTTAGTGCATCAATCTTTGCATGAAATGTTCCCCTGGTATCTTTAATTTTCTTGAAGATATCGCTAATCTTTCCCATTCTGTTGTTTTCCTCTATTTCTTTGCATTGACTCCTGAGGAAGGCTTTCTTATCCCTCCTTGCTATTTTTTGGAACTCTGTATTCAGATGGGTATCTTTCCTTTTCTCCTTTGCTTTTAGCTACTCTTCTTTTCTCAGCTATTTGTAAGGCCTCGTCAGACAAACATTTTGCCTTTTGCTTTTCTTTTTATGGGGGATAATCTTGATCATTACCTCCTGTACAATGTCTCGAACCTCCATCCATAGTTCTTCAGGCATTATGTCTATCATATCTTCCCTTGAATCTATTTGTCACTTTCACTGTATAATCATAAGGGATTTGATTTAGGTCATACCTGAATGGCCCAGTGGTTTTACCTACTTTCTTCAATTTAAGTCTGAAGTTTGTAATAAGGAGACATGATCTGAGCTACAATCAGCTCCAGGTCTTGTTTTTGCTGACTATATAGATCTTCTCCATCTTGGCTGCAAACAATACAGAAAATTCAATTAAAGACTTACTGATCATGGCCCCACCCATCAGATCAAGAGCCAGTTTCCCCCATAGACAGTCTCTCCCATCAGGGAGCTTCCATAAGCCTCTTATCCTTATCTCTCAGAGGGCAGACCAAAGGAAAACCACAGTCACAGAAAACTAATCAAATTGACCACACGGACCACAGCCTTGTCTAAATCAATGAAACTGTGAACCATGCCACGTAGGACCATCCTAGACAGACGGGTCCTGGTGGAGAGTTCTGATAAAATGTGGCCCACTGGAGATGGGAATGGCAAACCACTTCAGTATTCTTGCCTTGAGAACCCCAAGAACAGTATGAAAATGCAGAAAGATATGACACTGAAAGATGAACTCCCAAGATCGGTAGGTACCTAATATGCTACTGGAGAAGATTGGAGAAATAACTCCAGTAAGAATGAAGAGACAGAGCTAAAGCAAAAACAGCGCCCACTTATGGATGTGACTGGTGATGGAATTAAAGTCCAATGCTTAAGAACAATATTGGATAGGAATCTGTAATGTTAGGGCAATGAGTCAAGGTAAATTGGAAGTAGTTAAGCAGGAGATGGCAAGAGTGAACATCCACATTTTAGGAATCAGTGTCTTAAAATGGGCTGGAGTGGGCGAATTTAACTCAGATGGCCACTATATCTACTATTGTGGGCAAGATTCTCTAGAAGAAATAGAGTAGCCATCATAATCAACAAAAGAGTCTGAAATGCAGTTCTTGGATGCAATCTCAAAAATGACAAGATGATCTCTGTTCGTTTCCAAGGCAAACCATTCAATATCATAATTATAAAAATCTATGCCCCAACCAGTAATGCTGAAGATGATGAATATGAACAGTTCTATGAAGACCTACAATACTTTCTAGAACTAACACCCCAAAAGATATCCTTTTCATTATAGGGGACTGGAATGCAAAAGTAGGAAGTCAAGAGATACCTGGAGTAACAGGCAAATTTGGCCTTGAAGTAGAAAATAAAGCAGGGCAAAGACTAACAGAGTTTTGTCAAGAGAACATACTGGCCATAGCAAACATCCTCTTCCAACAACACAAGTGACGACTCTACACATGTATATCATTAACTACATTGCTTTCAGACAAAACTGATTTAAGATCAATGAAAACTATCACAGATGAATAGGAGCACAACATAGTTCAATTTGTTACTGAAAATTAATATTCAGAGCTTTTTATGGTCATGTGTGGACATGCTCAGAGTATGAGAAATTGTACGTGTCCTAGCTGGGGTCAAACAAGGTAATATTCTTCCTTTAAGCTTCACCTCAAATACTATAAATAAATGTCCTCTTCACGATGTATTTTGTGCCATGATTTAAACATTCTTGTACTTTTGCTGATAATTTCCTGTTTAAAATGCCTCCAAAAATAGTGCTGTCTAGTGGTCCTAGGAGCAAGAAGCTGGATGTACATGACAGACACAGAGTATGTGGTACACAAGCTTCTTTCAGGTGTAATTCATAGTGCTGTTGTGAGTTCAGGGTCAGTGAATCCATGATATGGTATATCCAGAAAAAAAGAAAAAGAAAATTCCTGCATCCTTATGTGAGGGCCCTCTAGAAGGTGCTAGAATAACATCTATAGTACATGATGAAGCTTGAAGAAAAGGAACAGAAACTAAACTTGTGAATTCATGAGATGACAACTGACAAGAACTACATAGTGGACATCACTGTTATGTGGTTGACAGCCAAAGAATTAATGCAATTCTCAGCTTCTAGTGATTTGTATGAAAAAGAGCCAAAACTTCTTCAGAAAATGGATAACTCCAGGGCCAGGTTAGTGAAAGTACATTGAATACACTGTTGTACCAAAAAGCAAATAAATTATCAAAGAATACCAAGCACATATCAAAAATATGCCAAAGCCAGATTATGGTGCTCCCACAGGCCTAATCTGGAACAAATTGAATGTTAAAGGGATGATAGTGGCTACTTATTACCTATTAAAAAAATATGGAACAAAGATAATGTAACAAATCTGTATAGTTTCAAAGTTTCTCCCACGAAATACTAAATACCAAAGGAAAATATATAACTTAACTGGGACAAACTCTGGCAGGCCCTATCTTAGTTAAATTATCAGTGACAGTGATCAGTAATAAGGCAAATTCATACCAGGAATAACCTGAACAGATACATGGGAGGGAAAGAGCCTTACTTCCATGGCATTCCCAGATAATCTGATATAGCCATGAGGACTCATCAAACAAACCTCACTTAGGGACATTCTACAAAATAATTGGACTGTGATGGTCAAGTTTGTGTCGTACAAGAGAAGAGAAAAGTGAAAGTGAAATTCATGTCCGATTCTTTGTGACCTCATGGACTATGCAGAGCCTTTCCTCAAATCTAAATATTTCCCTACTAGTGACCTAATGAACAATTATTAAAGGATTTGGGGATAAAAAATTTATAACCCCTATGTTGCAAAGATTGTCTTAATTTCCTTTTATGCTATTAAGATACAATGTTATTGCAAAAAGACTCATTATTCTACATTTTCACTAAATATTTTATTATTCAGTTCAGTTCAGTTGCTCAGTCATGGCCGACTCTTTGCGACCCCATGAATCGCAGCATGCCTGGCCTCCCTGTCCATCACCATCTCCCGGAGTTCACTCAAACTCATGTCCATCGAGACGGTGATGCCATCCAGCCATCTCACCATCTGTCGTCCCCTTTTCTTCCTGCCTCCAATCCCTCCCAGCATCAGAGAATTTTGCAATGAGTCAACTCTTTGCATGAGGTGGCCAAAGTACTGGAGTTTCAGCTTTAGCATCATTCCTTCCAAAGGACTCCCAGGGCTGATCTCCTTTAGAATGGACTGGTTGGCTCTCCTTCCAGTCCAAGGGACTCGAAAGAGTCTTCTCCAACACCACAGTTCAAAAGCATCAATTCTTTGGCGCTCAGCCTTCTTCACAGTCCAACTCTCACATCCATACATGACCACTGGAAAAACCATAGCCTTGACTAGATCGACCTTTGTTGGCAAAGTAATGTCTCTGCTTTTCAACATGCTATCTAAGTTGGTCATAACCTTTCTTCCAAGGAGTAAGCATCTTATTTTTAGGATTTCTGTATGGCATTTTTGATGCTTTTGAACTGTGGTGTTGGAGAAGACTCTTGAGAGTCTCTTGAACTGCAAGGAGATCCAACCAGTCCATCCTAGAGATCAATCCTCGGTGCTCTATGGAGGGACTAATGTTGAAGCTGAAACTCCAATACTTTGGCCACTTCATGCGAAGAGTTGACTCATTTGAAAAGACCCTGATGCTGGGAAAGATTGGGGGCAGGAGGAGAAGGGGACGACAGAGGATGAGATGGTTGGATGACATCACCGGCTCAATGGACATGAGTTTGGGTAAACTCCGGGAGTTGATGTTGGACAGGGAGGTCTGGTGGGCTGTGGTTTATGGGGTCGCAAAGAGTTGGACACGACTGAGTGACTGAACTGAACTGAACTGGTGGCATTTTTGTTCCTCATAAAATCTTCGGGAAAAGAGTTTAGTTTAGGCCCTGTGGCAAAAGCATAATAGAGAAATGATAGTGGCCTCAAAGTAGTGATTTGAGAATGGGAATATGATAGCAAATACAATTATTATTTAAGATATGTGAGTAAAACTTAATAACTGACTGTGTATTGGTGAACAGATGGAGCAGTTTCATAAAAGTACACCAAATGATAAATCTATTTTATCAGTTTGAGAAATCATGAAACTATTTCCCAAAGCTGCTGCAATATTTACGTTCCTACCAACAACATCCGATGGTTGACATTTCTCCAGAATCACATCACCACTCATTCTCTGTTAGATTTAGCCATTCTAGTAGATGTAAGTTATTTTGTGGTTTGAATTTGCATTTCCTTAGTACTCTTACCTGGAAAATCCCATGGATGGAGGAGCCTGGTGGGCTGCAGTCCATGGGGTTGCTAAGAGTCGGACACGACTGAGCGACTTCAATTTGACTTTTCACTTTCATGCATTGGAGAAGGAAATGGCAACCCACTCCAGTGTTCTTGCCTAGAGAATCCTAGGGATGGGGGAGCCTGGTGGGCTGCCATCTATGGGGTCTCACAGAGTCGGACACGACTGAGGTGACTTAGCAGCAGCAGCAGTGACTGATATCTGGCTTGGAGCTGGTTTGTCAGTTGTTCCCTGGCAAGGAAACTAATTCACAACCCCGCACAGTGGTGAAAACAACATTCAGTCTGCCTCACCAAGAAACCTCACCAGAGATCATAGGTAGCTGCATAGGCCATCCAAAAGCCCTGCTTACAGTGGCACTTGGTCAGAGAGCACAGCCCCATCTGCAGAGCAAAACTGGTAACCTTCGTCTGACCAGGGAATTTAGGGCACAGTCTTGCCTGATTCTGCCCTAAACCATGAGCTACACAGATCCTCTGCTCCAATCCTGCTGCCCCACCAGGGTAGAGAAGCTAATTCATAATTCTACCTATTGATAAATATAGTTCACAGTCCTGATTGTCTAGTAAGCCACATCTCCCTCCCTTAGCTCCTGACCATGACTTATCCATCATCCTTTCATTTGTAAGTTTGCCCTTCAACCCAGTTTGCAATTAATTTTTGTTCAAAAAGCCCTTCCCATGCAGACACATTAAAGTTATCATATGGTGTTTCAACACATAATATCTAAGAACCATTCAAATGAACATTCTAAAATTTCCAAACAAGTAACCTGGATCACTTTATTTTCTCTCTGTATTGCTTTCCACATTTGTGTGCTGGAGATAATAAATAACTAAATGAAATGATATAGCCCTGAAGTTTTTATCCAGAAAAATCACTCAGTAAGCACCAGCTTTTATAGATCGGGGGCTTGTTAGAATTCCCATTAGAAGAAGATGAAATTGAAGCTTAGGTTGAAACAGAACTTGAAGTTGGTATTCAAACTTTTTAGTTATTTCTAAGGTGTGTTTCTTCTTCCAAAATTATTAAGAATTTTACTGAAATTTCAGGTGAATAGATATATACTGTGCAATGTGTCTTGGAAAAAAATGTGACTTTCCAGTAAGAAACAATATATTAAATCAAGTTGTTCAATAGCCTTTTGTCTCTCTT
The DNA here is from genome assembly GCF_029407905.1 of Bubalus kerabau. NCBI lineage: Eukaryota > Metazoa > Chordata > Mammalia > Artiodactyla > Bovidae > Bubalus > Bubalus kerabau. The sequence continues at coordinate 49,655,326 of NC_073638.1, forward strand.
AAGATAAAGTCTAAACTCATTTATGAATGTTTTGAGAGTCAGTTCCTAGGCAGTTTAATAAGAAGCCCATGGTCCCTGAGGAAGAGAAAGGGGTCTAGGGCTCTTGAAGAGGAGATAGAGGTCTGGACTTCTCAAGGAGGAGGAAAGGACAAAGATCTTTTTTTTTTTTTTTTCTATATTCCTTAGTCTTAGTCACATAAAACAGTTTTTTTTTCTTTAAGTCTGAAGCTGATGATTACACAACAAAACAACTCAATTTAAACTCTGTACTAAGGATTCTATAGCAACAATGTATCCTGCTTGAGGACAGTTTCTCCTTCCTGAAAACCTTCTGAATAATCTTGTTATTTTAAAATGTATATTATGAAAGTGGGTCTGGTAAGATCTTTCTAGTGTTACTTCTAACCCTGTCACCTTAAAATGTAACTTGTGGGAGCGTGTCTAGTAAAATCTTTACAACCTTGAGACATTCTTTTGATATATTATAATAACCAATTAAAAAAGTATATAGTTCCCTTGCTAAGACTAGCAAGGGGGGCATTCTCCAGCCCCCTTTTTATGTCTATGTCAGAAGCATTCTCTGTCCCTTTTCATATTTTAATAAAACTCTGCTACACAAAAGCTCTTGAGTGATCAAGCCTGGTCCCTGGTCCTGAAGTTAAATCTTCTTTGGAGATCACAATTCCGACATCGTTCAGCATAAGCTATCATTTTGGGGGCTCGTCTGGGATCTTCAGGACAAGGTAAGAACACTCAGAGCTCTAGTCTCTCCGCTTTCTCACTATACATGCCTTCTGCTTTACTTTACCAACTCTCCAGTGTGCTTATGTGAATGAATGACATGCCCTGCATGAAGCAAGTAATGAGCCCTGCTTTGTGGTTTCATGGAGCCTCATAATGATTGAAGACAGCCCCAGAAAGGGGAGCCTTGATGGGGGTTTATGCCAACCTGCCAATGCCAAGAGATACCCAATGTCCCTGTGAGGGGAGCAGCCAGAAATGGGCAAAGCATGTGGACCAAACTTTCCTTTCTCAGTCATCTTTTCCTGGTCTTTTTGACCATTTTGTAAATGAGTGGGGAATTAGAACTACTAACCTAATCTGTCGGATCATAGACTTTCAAGGGACTTGTGATCCATGCTGTTACTATGTTCTTTTACTTAGACCCCATATATGGAAGCACCTAGCCTTGCTAGGAGCTGAAAGTTACATAAGCATGTTTGGAAGCGAGGCGGAACTCTAGCTCTAGGAACATCTCTCAGGCTAGAAGTCACTCTCCTGGCTGCCTACCTCAGAGGCCAGCAACCTGAAAATGAGTCTTTGTCATGGCTGTGCCTCAAATCTATAGGGATAAAAACACTGCTGATGACCATGAGGTTTCTGAGGACACAGGGAATTTCAGGATTTGGCCAGATTGAAAGTGCAATGGGCTTCTTCCTCTGGTAGCACTAGCTCTTAGTGGACCAGAGGAGGCTCCCTGGTGGCTTTTGTCTCAACTCCTTAGATATTCCTTTTGTGAAATCTGTAGAAATAAACTATAAGGATTGGCCCTAATAGCTCAGGGACAAAAATCACTTTTTCCTCACTGGCTGACCCTCCACCACGTCTTTTGCTATCACATACACTAGCATGGTGGAGCTCGGGAGGGACATCTTGGTTGTTGTTTGCCTCTTTATGACTCATTGCTTTTACTCCAGTCAGGACTATTCTCAGGAATGTGCATAGGCACACATAAGATGGATGCTTCCCCTGGTAGTCCCAGCTTGGGAAATATTCCAGGAAACTACTGTTACACCCTGGGTGGCATCAAAGGAAAAGGACAAATGAAATTAAAGGCCTTGGTGGTAAGGAAATAAATCACTTTGGGATGACATCAGGTCTACCCCTGGTGCATCTCCACCCCACCTCAGTGGTAGAACTGGGAGGGATGAGTAAGGCGCCTGCATCAGTAAGGGACAGATTAAGTCTGACCAGGGAAGGAAAGCTTTGGTGGAAAATCTGTCTACATCCCCAACTAGAGCAGGGAGGGATGCCTCTGGTGGAAAGAAGTTGTGGCTGTGGATGCCACTTTTTTCTCTTACAGATGGGCACAAGCAGTTCCAGAACCACTCCTTTAAAATGTATTTTTTAAAAATCTGGGACCAGTTTGATCCCCAGAATTTAAGAAAGACACGGCTGATCTTCTGTGATACTGAATGTCTGCAATATCCTTTGGAAGATGGGGAATGCTGGCAGTTTGAAGGATTTCTCAATTACAGTACTGTTTTATAATTAGATCAGTTCTGTAGAAAACAAGAGAAATGGATAGAAGTGCCATATGTGTTGTTCTTTATCTGTCTGGGAGACATACCAGACTTGGGTGTGAAACCTTCAGCTCTTTCCTGTCCTCTAACTTCTTACTTTGCCCCTGTGTCTGGGGTTTCCAACTGAACAGGCTGAGAATCAGGGCACTCTTCCGGGAGGGGCTGCCTCAGTCTTGGTAAAAATTAAAACAGTGCTGTTGGATGAGTGTGTAATTTCCTCAGCTCTGTCTCACCACAACAAAGATTCAAAATGGCAGACCAGTGTTACAGCTTGGTTACAACTCAGTTTTATTAAGCAAAGGATAGTATACCCTCAAGCCGTGAGGGTGGGCCAACCCCAGAGGATAGGCCTCAATCCATCTTGGCTTCCTCCTTTTGTGTATTTGTCTCCTCCCTGCCTTGAGCCTGCCCTATGCAAATTGGGCTGGCCAAAAAGGAGAGGAGTTTATTTCACCTGAAGTTCTCACTTTGGTCCGTGGGTTTTCTTTTGTTCAGCTTTCGTGGGTTTTTTCCTTTCTTTGTCTTTTAGCCACTGACATTTTGAACTCCTTTTTCCTATTCTAACTACCTAATAGTACGAATTGCAGTTGAGACTATTTAGAGGATCCAAAAGTACATAGAAACCTTTATGGGACTAACTGTACTTTATGAGCTTACTTGGAGAGATGTAATGTATGTCTTGGGACAAACACTGACCCCTGACTCAAAAGGCTTGAGTTTTGGAGGAAGCTACTACTTTTGGAGATGAATGGCTTGAACGTGAGACAAGGGGAAAGAGGGGACATGAAATAGCCCTCCTTCCTACTGGAAGCCAAGCAGATCCCCTAACAATACCAGACTGAGATGATAACATGGCTAAAGGAAGGTGGGATTAGAGCGACTTTGCCAAATGTATTCTTGAAGGACTCAAGCAAACACATGCTAAGACTTTGAACTATGCTAAGTTGACTAACTCCTTGGAAGGAAAGTTATGACCAACCTAGATAGCATATTAAAAAGCAGAGATATTACGTTGCCAACAAAGGTCCGTCTTTCAAGGCTATGGTTTTTCCAGTGGTCATGTATGGATGTTAGAGTTGGACTGCGAAGAAAGCTGAGCGCTGAAGAATTGATGCTTTTGAACTGTGGTGCTGGAAAAGACTCTTGAGGGTCCCTTGGACTGCAAGGAGATCCAACCAGTCCATCCTAAAGGAGATCAGTCCTGGGTGTTCACTGGAAGGACTGATGCTGAGGCTGAAACCCCAATGCTTTGTCCACCTCATGCGAAGTGTTGACTCATTCAAAAAGACTCTGATGCTGGGAGGGATTGGGGGCAGGATGAAAAGAGGTATGACAGAGGATGAGATGTCTGGATGGTATCACCGCCTCGATGAACATGAGTGGGTAAACTCCGGGAGTTGGTGGTGGACAGGGAGGTCTGGCGTGCTGCGATTCATAGGGTCACAAAGAGTCAGACACGACTGAGTGACTGAACTGAAATGAACTGAACTGAAAGTTTAATTTTTAAAAAATGCCTGTAAGGCCCAGTTTATTTGACATGTTGGGTAGCTGATCCCGTATATTGGGAGTTACCTAATATTGACTGGTCAAAATTGACTACCACCAAGGTAGTTTCTAGAAATAAGAAATTTATATGCATTAAAAAAAAAATCCATGGAATCTCCTAGAGATTTCAAAAGTATTAGGGTCAGCTCTTATCACTATTTTCACTTCTCTCAGCCTTGTGAAATGAAATTATGAGTCTCAGAATATACTGGAAATAGAGTCCTAGAATTGACACTTACTACTTTGTCCAATATTCATGCATTTAGAAGCCATTGAAAGCTGGAAAAATTACGCTATTGTTTATGATTTGTTATTAACCCCATTCCTCAGGAGAATTACATCATGCCCTTGCTGAACTGCTGATATAATATGTGTCCTTCGTTTGTCTCACTGGAAACAGTTTCTTTATAACTGCATGTGCAATTGTATTACCATCCCAGTACATGCATGTAAGAAGACTGAAGAGTTGAGCTTGTGAGTATGTGTTCTTCTAGGTGCCTCTGAGATCTACACAGAGAAAGGATCTAAGGAGACTGTGGGAAATTGGACTCTATAACTATGTATAAAGAGATTCTCTGATGAAATCGCAAGAAGAGAATAATAAATACTTTAGTTGTCAGGATTTCACCTAAGACATGAGGAGAATAATAAATAGTACTGAGTTCCTCTTGGTCAGGTTAGCATTTTTCACATTTCTTTCCCCTTCTTACCCCTGATGAATTTCTTTATATCTTCAACTAAAGCAAGTATATATCCTACCTTATGTATTAAAAATAATACTGAAATAAAAACAGAGGAAACTTATATACTAAGGTAATCAGATTCCTAATATTTTTCTTTGACTAGTTATTTACCTTTCCTAATTCATCCCCTTCTCCTTGCAGATATACATCTGAAAACAGGGCAAATGAATTTGCAAATGCATTGTTTGGTACATTTTTGATATTAAACATATCTGAGGAAAATAAAATACTATTGCATTTCTCCTAGATTTTTCAATAAATAGTCACATGTTGAGGCCAGAAACAAATACTTTTGAATTTTAAATAGAATATCATGAGACTCTTCATAGAGGAGGTAATGCTTGGGTTAAATGTTTAATAATCAATGGTATTTGTCTGATGGGAAGACAAAGAAATGGTAGGAGGAAACCTAAAGGAAATATAACAAGCAGAGGAAAGCCTAGTAAGTACAAATAGAATTCTAAATTAGTTTGCAGAATTCTAGCCTATATTTCATTATAGCTGATAAATTTGTTAGGATGATAATGTATTAAAATAGGCTTACTATTAATATATATATGAAAATTGTTTCTCTTATTGCTAAGCATTTAGTCACTAAATGTGTGATTGGGTCTGATGGAATGAATGGTTTTCCAGTTTTCTTCTAGAGGAACTGAGGGGGGTTTTCTTCCTGTATGTAATTATGTATAATAAAAGACCTTTGTGTACATCCTATTGAAGTATATTGACTACAGGACAGGCAAAGCTGGATCAAATAAAGATAACTGAATTTAAAGACCAAATCCAATTTGGCTTCTCCCTGATCCCTGAAATAGACTTCACCAACTTGAAACTCCTTGCATGAACATTTAGTCTCTCAGTAGCGTCCAACTCTTTGCAACCCCATGGACTGTGGCTGGCAAGGCTCTTGTCTCCATGGAGTTCTCCAGGCAAGAATACCGGAGTGGGTAACCATTTCCGTCTTCAGGGGATCTTCCCGACCCAGGGATCAACCTGGCTTTCCTGCATTGCAGGCAGATTCTTTAGCTTCTGAGCCACCATGGAAGCCTGTGGAGCTGCTTAAGAGGTGGTTAAGCATATGTATCCTGTGTTCAGGTTAGATTTATTGAAGTATGATTATTTATTTAGTCGTAGTCAGTTGTAAGTGAAATTCTGAGGTTGGACAGAATGTCTGGGTGGAGAGCCATATATAATGAGAAGAAAAAGAACCATGGGGAAGAATATGGGTTTCAATGGAATTCAGGGCATCAACAAAATAAAGGGAGTCAGAAAAAGCAACAAAGGAGAAGAGTGTCTTGAGACTGAAGGAAAAAAGAAAGATAGACTGTGTTTATAGAAACAAAATTTTTATTTTAAAGATAAAATAGTTTTAAGCACTGTACAAATAATCAACATAGAAGAGTCCTTTAAAAAGTTCATTGTATTTGGACAGAGTATAATTTTGAATTTTCTTCAAACATATGAACTTTCAAGAATAATGGAGACAAAGTCTCATGACAATCATTTAAAAATCACTTAAATTGATTTAAAAATATATAGCAAGTCATGGGGATTCATTTAGGATTATAGTATATTTCATAATGAGATTACAGCACCTATTAAAACAAATGTGTATAAACCTGAAATATATTTTATCATAAGGGAAATAACTGCTAAATTAATGCATGATTAAAATACATGTTTTGAGGGAAAACTGATAAACCTATATATATATATAGGTTTATTTATATATATGCAATTTACCAGAGAAAAGGTAAAGGAATGATAATGAGCTGTACTGAGCTCAGTCACTTCAGTTGTTTCCAGCTCTTTGCAAACCCCATGCAAACCCCAAAGCAGGGAGATTGTGTCAGGGTAAAAGGCATAGCTAATATGTTATACCATGAATATAGAGTTTGAGAAGAATGTGAATCAGGAAAAGGTAGTAAAACAGCAATGGTAAACTAAGACAATATGGGCCTTGTATTAAACTTTTGTGAGTGTATAGGGAATTGAAAACAAAATTTAATGAGGGACAGAGAAATGGCCAGAGAGACTTTTGTATTCCTTCCTCAACAAAGTTGGGTAGTGATTTAGAAAAGCAAGCAAATAAGCATTTGAATTGCAGCTCTAAGGAACTAAGAGAATAGTGTAATAATAGACTGCATTTTGGGCTCATTTACAAGTGGATTTCCATGATCCTGCAGATAATTTTACACAACCCTATTGGAAGAAGGGAATCTGTGATCAACAAGTATGAGTAAAAGGTAAACATCATACTGAGTTGATTTTCAGGGTTTTAGGAAATATTTGGAGAAACAGTGATATGAATGATGTGCCTATTTTCAAATCTGTGAGAGAAAAATAAACCTCCAAGGAATTCAAATAATGCTTACATATGGAAATTGCCAGCAAATGTCTTTTATAACATACACTAATACTTTCATGAACTTCCCTGGTGGCTCAGTGTAAAGAATCCACCTGCCAATGAGGGAGATGCAGGTTTGAGTCCTGGGATGGGAGGCTCCTCTAGAGAAGAAAATGGCAACCCACTCCAGTATTCTTGCCTGGGAAATCTCATGTACAGAGGCACCTGGTGCACTATACTCCAAAAGGTCGCAAAAGAGTCAGATATGACTTAATGACTGGAACAACAGCAAATCACTTCCATAGCAGAATGAATGGAGCAGACAGAAAACAGAGCTGTATGATAGTGTCCAAAGGTGGTTTGTAATAAATATATTAAAACTGGTTATTTCTCATTGGGAATCACATGATAAACTGAATTCCACTGAACAAATATAGTTATGTATTCAATATAGAGTATATTTTAAGTTTATGTTCATGGTTTTGATACTTTCTGATTTATTTTCCTAGAATAATATTGATAAAATAAATTTTGGTATATATTTGCAATATAGATATTATTAATTGTTCAGATTTTGATAACTTGAGAAATAATCATAGCAGCTTTCCGTTTTTGGATATTATTGAATCAGGTAAAAATTTTCCCAATTTAAATTTGCAGAAATAAATTTGCATGTGATTCATGTATCACATTTTATCCCAATATAAGTTCGCCTATTTCTTTATTGTCATGTTGCATTTTATTTTATGTTATTGTCTCTAAAATACCTAATTTTATCCATATTTCTTAAAAAATTTACCTAGGTTCCAACTTGGAGATAAAGCCAGATTCTAAATACTTGTTACAACCTTATATGTAACATATGCATACTTAGCATACTAACTGTCTTATATAATTGTCACAAATTGAAGTCATTGCCTATGTCTTCTTTGAGTATGCCACTTTATAACTTATTTTCCCAAGATCTAGAGCAACTTCTAAAAGTCTCTTATTATCATTACTATTATTTTACCTCTACTAGACTGTCCAAATGAATTATAAGTTATTTGATTGAAAAACAAACAAAAAAAAAACCAGTTATGTTACACAGAATTTATGTTCTCAGAACTTGTTAGCTTAGCAGAACAAACTGTATTCAATGAGATAGTGTTTAACTAATTATGTAAAAACCAGAATTCACATTGACTAGAAGGAGTGCTTCTTCTCTCTATGGTGAGTATTTGTATGCCTCTGAGAGTGTATATGTTTCTATATACAGAAAATGAGAGAGAGAAATAGAAAACAGAAGCAGAAATTTGAGATACATCATCCAGGGAGACTGTATCTGTATTCCTGGACAAATTTAATTGTTACATTAAAAAAATGAATATGTCTTTCAAAATGCCATTTTAAACCACATTTAACCACTGACGATATGAATTTAGGTAAAAACAGAAAATAAGAAAGACAGTCAATACAAACTGCCATCTTGAATCAGAATCTCTAAACCCGGCAGTTCCAAGCCAACATGCTCCAGCTCAATGGTACAGTCTTCCTGCCCTCAGTGTTGACACTGATTGGGATCCCTGGCCTGGAGCCTGTGCAGTTCTGGATCGGCATTCCCTTCTGTGCCATGTACATCATTGCTCTGTTTGGAAATTTCCTAATCTTGGTCATCATCAAATCAGAGCACAGCCTCCATGAACCCATGTATCTCTTCCTGGCAATGCTTGGAGTGACAGACATCGCTCTCAGTACCTGTATCCTACCAAAACTGTTAGGGATATTCTGGTTCCATTCAGCAGAAATATATTTTGATGCCTGTCTCTTTCAGATGTGGCTCATCCATACCTTCCAGTGTACTGAGTCAGGTATTCTGCTGGCCATGGCCTTGGACCGCTATGTGGCAATCTGTGATCCTCTGAGACATGCAGCCATTTTTACCCACAAACTCCTCACTCAGATTGGCGTTGGAGTGACACTCAGAGCAGGTGTCCTTATAGCTCTGTGTCTCATCCTTATCAAATGCCGGCTGAAACACTATCAGACCACTGTGGTCTCCCATTCATTCTGTGAGCACATGGCCATTGTGAAGCTGGCAGCAGAAGATACTCGAATCAACAAGATTTATGGTCTTTTTGTGGCTTTCATTATACTTGGATTTGACATAATCTTCATCACACTCTCTTACATTCGAATATTTGTAACTGTCTTCAAACTGCCTCAAAAGGAAGCTAGACTCAAAGCTTTTAACACTTGCATTGCCCACATTTGCGTCTTCCTTGTGTTTTATCTCCTGGGTTTCTTCTCCTCCTTTACACACAGATTTGGGTTCCATATTCCATCTTACATTCACATTCTTCTGTCCAATCTTTACCTGCTCATTCCACCTTTTCTCAATCCTATTGTTTATGGTGTAAAGACCAAACAGATTCGAGATCGAGTGTTCAAGATTTTTCACTTGAAGGATGCATCTTGAGCTCTCATCTATCTTATTTCAAATAATACAAATTCAGCCTGAGAAACACTAATTTTTAATGTGATTGTTTGCTTTCTTATTTTCATTTGTTTCCTGAAATAGAGAGCTCTAGATTTTACATTTGCAACACTGAAGCTCTGATTCCTATTCAAATAGTTTCACTTGTATGGATACAGAATTACTTGGAGCATACATTTAGCCAGTAGATACCACAAAAGAAGAACTTATGAAGACTTTGTTTTTAATTAAATAAAATTTTAAGGACTTCTTTTAAAAGTGCAACTAAATATTAATACTTTTTTGCTTCTCCTGTTTAAAAATATGAAGTGGCATCAATGCTACTATGTAAAAATATCAGTGTAATGAATTATAATATATTGTGTATGAAACAAAATCTATGCTGTTGTTTATAAATATACTTATTATCATCATTATTTTTGTATTTAAGGCCCTAAAGTTCTTTGTTCTGCAATTATGTGTTGAACATTAAGTCTACTTATACCTTATACATTGAAACATATTTATATTTTATATTTATAATATTAAGCAATGTAAGCATATTTATATTATTAAAATATTAAAATCATACTAAAATGTGTAATAGAGTTATAACTGAAGTTAATGGAAGCATTAAGTAAATATAAAAAACTGCACATTTAATATACTTGTTTTGACCTATGATATGATATATTAACAATATTTTTAGGTAAAAGCAAGTTCTATAACTATATCTGAAGAAGAAGCAACTAATTCTATAAAAGGAGATTATACATATTCTATATATATATAGAATCCTTATGTTTACATATATATACATATACACACACACACACACATATATATATACACACACATATGACTTCCATCACACTTGTTCATGGAAGGCTCTTACTCTGGTTCTGTCTCTGTGTGCGAAGCATTCATGATTAGCCCATATACTTGTGGAAAGTTTAGGTTAACGCCAGTGCAGGTTAAGGTTTTTGATGACAAAGAAGACCAAATCCTTCACTTTACAGATAGGGGAAGTAAGCTCAAAGTGGTCATACATAACGGTCATGAGTAATGAGAAATATGTTTACCCAAGATTTTACCTAAATTAGCTCTGAATATATATATACTTTTTCAAATTGTTTTCTTGTTAATTTTGTGTTTCCCAGTAAATACCCAGGAATGAGATAGCTGGATATTGTGGATAATGGTTCTTTTCATATTCCATATAAACTTTAGATTTTTTTTGTTTTATTTCTGTGAAAAATATTCCTTGGAGTTTGATAGGAATAGCACTGAATAGGTAGATGGCTTTAGGTGATAAGGACGTTTGACAGTGTTAATTCTCCCAAGCCATGAACACAGAATGCCTTTCCATTTATTTGTGTATTCATCAATTTCTTTCAAAAATGTCTGTACAGGTCTTTTACTTCCTTGGTTATATTTATTCCCAAACTTATTTTATTATTTTTGTTGAGACTGCTAATAGGGTGGTTGTTTTAATTTCTCTTTCTGCTAAGGCCCTGTTAGCATACAGAAATGCAACAAATTTTTAAACATCCAATTTGTATTCTTAAATGTTACTATATTCATACATCATGGTGAAGTTGATAGAATAATTTATGTATAAAATCATGTCACCCACAAATAGTGACTGTTTCAATTCTTTCCAATATGAATGAACTTTATTTCTTCTTCTCGCCTAATTGCTCTGGCTAGGACTTCCAATATTTTGTTTACTAGGAGTGCCAAGAGTGGACATCCTTATCTTGTTCTTGTTCTTACACGAATGACTTACAGTTTCTCACTATGGAGTGTGTTACCTGTGGGTTTGTCACAAATGTCTTTTTTATTATGTTGAAGTACTTTCTATTCATACTTTAGTGAAAGGAAATATAGTTATAGACTTAAATACTGTGTTTCAGTTCAGTTCAGTTCAGTCATTCAGTCATGTCTGACTCTTTGAGACCCCATGAATTGCAGCACACCAGGCCACCCTGTCCATCACCAACTCCCGGAGTTCACTCAAACTCATGTCCATCGAGTCAGTGATGCCATCCAGTCATCTCATCCTCTGTCGGCCCCTTCTCCTCCTGCTCCCAGTCCCTCCCAGCGTGAGGGTCTTTTCCAATGAGTCAACTCTTCGCATGAGGTTGCCAAAGTACTGGAGTTGCAGCTTTAGCATCATTTCTTCCAATGAACACCCGGGACTGATCTCCTTTAGAATGGACAGGTTGGATCTCCTTGCAGTCCAAGGGACTCTCAAGAATCTTCTCCAACACCACAGCTCAAAAGAAGCAAATCTTTGGCGCTCAGCTTTCTTCACAGTCCAACTCTCACATCCATACATGATTACTGGAAAAACCATAGCCTTGACTAGATGGACCTTTGTTGACAAAGTAATACCTCTGCTCTTTAATATACTATCTAGAATGGTCATGAAAGTGAAAGTGAAGTCACTCAGTCGTATCCAACTCTTAGTGACCCCATGGACTGCAGCCTACCAGGCTCCTCCGTCCATGGGATTTTCCAGGCAAGAGTACTGGAGTGGGGTGCCATTGCCTTCTGAGTCGGATAAAACTGAGGGACTTCACTTTCACTTTTCACTTTCATTCACTGGATAAGGAAATGGCAACCCACTCCAGTGTTCTTGCCTGGAGAATCCCAAGGATGGGGGAGCCTGGTGAGCTGCCATCTATGGGGTCACACAGAGTCGGACATGACTGAAGTGACTTAGCAGATTGGTCATAACATTCCTTCCAAGGAGTAAGAATCTTTTAATTTCATGGCCATCTTTTAATTTCATCACCATCTGCACTGATTTTGGAGCCCAAAAAAATAAAGTCTGACACTGTTTCCACTGTTCCCCATCTATTTCTCAGGAAGAGATAGGACCAGATGCCATGACCTTAGTTTACTGAATGCCACGCTCTAAGCCAACTTTTTCACTCTCCTCTTTCACTTTCATCAAGAGGCTTTTTAGTTCCTCTTCACTTTCTGCCATAAGGGTGGTGTCATCTGCATATCTGAGGTTATTGATATTTCTCCCAGCAATCTTGATTCCAGCTTGTGCTTCTTCCAGCCCAGCATTTCTCATGATATACTCTGCATATAAGTTAAACACTGTGCTTAGTGTCATACAAAAAGAGAACTGTCATACATCAGTTTTGACAGATTACCATTCTTTTAATTTAGTACATTGTCTCCAGAAATCTGATACTATGAAAAGAATAATTCTAGCTTAGAGGTTTGTTTTTTTTTTTTTTCCCTGCAATTAAACTTAATTTCAAAGTTGTTTACTTCATCCGCTCCTGCCTTCTAAAGTGAAGATGAAGAGCCTTGCCTGAAGGCTTCCATCACACTTGCTCATGAAAGACTCTTACTCTGATTCTGTCTCTCTGTATGTGAAACATTCATGATTAGCTCATACAGTTGTGCAAACTTATGCCAGGCAGGCTAATTTTTATCTGCCTGCCTTTTTAATGACAAAGAAGACCAAATCCTTTACTTTACCGATGAGGGGAGTAAGCTCAAAGTGGTCTTACATAATGGTCATGAGTAATGAGAAGTATGTTTACCCAAGATTTTTCCTGAATTGGCTCTGAACACACAGACTAGGTTAGCACACTTGAAGCAAGCAAGAAGACAGAAATATGAGTACAAACTAATTGTACGTTTATCTGGACTATCCCATAGAAAGGATTGTGATAGTTTCAGAGCTCCTTACTTCTTGTTGTGACTGACTTTGTAATGAAAATAATAATAATTTCAATGCATCTATGTGGAAATCTTACTTCACAAACCAATAAGTATCTTCCCAAAGTCAACAATCTTTCCTTATGTAAAACATAAGATGAAATATTATTCAGCCATATAAAGGAATGAAATAATGCCATTTGCAGCAACATGGATGGACCTAGAAATTGTCATACTGAATGAAGTAAGCCAGACAGAGAAAGACAATTATCACATGATATGACTTACATGTGGAATCTGAAAAATTGATACAAATTAACTTATACACAAAAGAGAAATAGACCCAAAATCATATGAAACAATGGAGAAAGGGCCAGAGAGAGGGATAGATGAGAAGTTTGGGATTAACAGATACACACTACTCTATGTAAAATAGATAACCAATAAGAATCTACTATACTGCTCAGGTTATTATATTCAATATTTTGTAATAACCTATAAAGGAAAATAATCTAGCAAAATAGACATATACATATGTATAACTGGATCACTTTGCTATATACATGAAACTGCTGCTGCTGCTGCTAAGTCACTTCAATTGTGTCCAGCTCTGTGCTACCCCATAGACGGTAGCCCAGCAGGCTCCCCGGTCCCTGGGATTCTCCAGGAAAGAACACTGGACCACTCCATTTCCTTCTCCAATGCATAAAAGTGAAAAGTCAAAGTGAAGCTGGTCAGTCCTGTGGGACTCCTAGCGACCCCATGGACAGCAGCCTACCAGGCTCCTCCGTCCATGGGATTCTCCAGGCAAGAGTACTGGAGTGGGGTGCCATTGCTTTCTCCAGTACCTGAAACTAGCACATTTTAAATCAATTATACCTCATTTTTTTTTAAATGCCTATATGGCCATGTCTGACTCTTTTCAACCCCATGAATTGCAGCACACCAGGCCTCCCTGTCCATCACCAACTCCCGGAGTTCACTCAGATTCACACCCATTGAGTTGGTGATGCCATCCAGCCATCTCATCCTCTGTTGTCCCCTTCTCCTCCTGCCCCCAATCCCTCCCAGCATCAGAGTCTTTTCCAATGAGTCAAGTCTTTGCATGAGGTGGCCAAAGTACTGGAGTTTCAGCTTTAGTATCATTCCTTCCAAAGAAATCCCAGGGCTGATCTCCTTCAGAATAGACTTGTTGGATCTCCTTGCAGTCCAAGGGACTCTCAAGAGTCTTCTCCAACACCACAGTTCAATAACTTAGAAGACTTAACTACATTCAAATAGATAGTTTTCAACTAATTTTGCAAAAACCATAGGAATTCACATTGACTGGAAGGAGTGCTTCCTCTCTCTATAGTGAATATTTGTAAGTTTGTGTATGTGTTTATATCTATCTGTATACGTAACAAAAAAAGAGACAGAGAAATAGAGAACAGAAGGAAAATTCAAAATAGATTATTCAGGGAAACTCTATATGCATTCACAACCAAATTTAACTGCAATATATAAAAAAATGAGTATGTGTGTCAAACTGCCATTTGAAACCACATTTAACTACTGATGGTATGAACATAAGTAAAAACATAAAACAAGAAAGATACTCAGCGAAAACCACCATCTTGAATCAGACTCTCTAAACCAGAGAGTTCAAAACAAACATGCTCCAGCACAACGGTACAGTCTTCATGCCCTCGGTGCTGACACTGATTGGGATCCCTGGCCTGGATTCTATGTGGTTCTGAATCAGCATTTCTTTCTATGCCATGTACATCACTGCTCCGTTTGGGAATTTCCTGCTACTGGTCATTATCAAATCTGAGCCCAGCCTCCATGAACCCATATATCTTTTCCTGGCAATGCTTTGAGTGACAGACATTACTCTCAATACCTGCACCCTGCCAAAAATGTTAGGAATATTCTGGTTCCATTCACCAGAAATATATTTTGATGCCTATCTTTCAGATGTGGCTCATCCATACCTTCCAGTGTATTGAGTCAGGTATTCTGCTGGCCATGGCCTTGGATTGCTACATGGCAATCTGTGATCCTCTGATACATGCAATCATTTTTACCCAGAAACTCCTCACTCAGATTGGTGTTGGAGAGATACTCCGAGCAGCCCTCTTTGCAGCTCCCTGTCTAATCCTCATCAAATGCTGGCAGAAACACTATTGGACCACTGTGGTTCCCCATTCATACTGTGAACACATGGCCATTGTGAAGCTGGCAGCAGAAGATATTTGAATCAACAAGATCTATGGTCTCTTTGTGGTTTTCATTATACTCTAATTTGACATAATCTTCATCATTTTCTCTTACATTCGAATATTTATAACTGTCTTCAGTCTGACTCAAAAAGAAGCTAGACTCAAAGTTTTTAACACTTGCATTGCCCACATTTGTGTCTTCCTTGAGTTTTATCCCCTCGGTTTCTTCTTGTTTTTTGCACACAGGTTTGGGTTCCATATTCCGCCTTACGTTCACATTCTTCTACCCAATCTCTATCTGCTTGTCCCATCTTTGCCAAATCCTATTGTTTATGGTGTGAAGACCAAACAGATTCGAGATCAAATATCCAAGATTTTTCACTCTAAGGATGCATATTGAGTTCTCATTTATCTTATTTCAAACCATAGCAGAAACAAGTACTGAGAAAATGTTCTTGAGAGTTTGTGCTTTCTCAGATTCATTGTGTGCTGAAGAGCAATGTTCTGGTTTTGCATTCAAGTCAATAAGGCTTTGACTCATATTTAAACATCTTAGCTTGTTTTGGATACAAAGTTTGTTGAAACACACAGAATTAGTCACATCTAATCTGAGAAATCTGTATGCAGGTCAGGAAGCAACAGTTAGAACTGGACATGGAACAACAGACTGGTTCCAAATAGGAAAAGGAGTACATCAAGGCTGTATATTATCACCCTGTTTATATAACTGATATGCAGAGTACCTCATGAGAAATGCTGGACTGGAAGAAACACAAGCTGGAATCAAGATTGCCGGGAGAAATATCAATAAATTCAGATTTGCAGATGACACCACCCTTATGGCAGAAAGTGAAGAGGAACTAAAAAGCCTCTTGATGAAAGTGAAAGAGGAGAGTGAAAAAGTTGGCTTAAAGCTCAACATTCAGAAAACTAAGGTCATGGCATCCGGTCCCATCACTTCATGGCATATAGATGGAGAAACAGTGGAAACAGTGCCAGACTTTATTTTGGGGGGCTCCAAAACCACTGCAGATGGTGACTGCAGCCATGAAATTAAAAGATGCTTACTCCTTGGAAGGAAAGTTATGACCAACCTAGAAAGCATATTGAAAAGCAGAGACATTACTTTGCCAACAAAGGTCCGTCTAGTCAAGGCTGTGGTTTTTCCTGTGGTCATGTATGGATGTAAGAATTGGACTGTGAAGAAGACTGAGCACTGAAGAATTGATGCTTTTGAACTGTGGTGTTGGAGAAGACTCTTGAGAGTCCCTTGGACTGCAAGGAGATCCAACCAGTTTCTGAAGGAGCTCAGCCCTGGGATTTCTTTGGAGGGAATGATGCTGAAGCTGAAACTTCAGTACTTTGGCCACCTCATGCGAAGAGTTGACTCATTGGAAAAGACTCTGATGCTGGGAGGGATTGGGGGCAGGAGGAGAAGGGGATGACAGAGGATGAGATGGCTGGATGGCATCACTGACTTGATGGACGTGAGTCTGAGTGAACTCTGGGAGTTGGTGATGGACAGGGAGGCCTGGCGTGCTGCGATTCATGGGGTTGAAAAGAGTCGGACAAGACCGAGCGACTGAACTGAACTGAACTGAACTGAATCTACACATGATATAAAGTACAAAAATTAAACTCAATTGACTCTTGGTGACAGGTGTTTCTTAAAAGCAAAATTAAATGATAGTATTTTAGCCTATGTTAAAATATATCAAGTGTCATTTTGGGGACTGCAAAAGAAATTCAGTATAATACATTATAATTCTAGTATATATGAAAATAAATTTGTCCTTTTCCTATATCATTTATTGAAACACTTCATTATCCTAAAGTTCCTTACTGAATGATCATGAATTAATCATTAAGTGGGGAATTAGGGTTTTACTATATGCATCAAATGTAGTAATATTTTCTTATTTCCTGAAAAAAATCACACAGCTTACTACAGGAGCATATATAGTGGAGTTCTTATATATTAAACTCAAATGGAAAAATTTGAATTGATAGTAACTAAAGTCAGTGTGGAATGATTAGCAATGTACTTCCTTGTTTTATGTTATGGTCTTACAAATAAGTAAAATAAAGTTTTAAATAATGTGTTTTATTACTATAGCTGAAAAGGAAAATAAGTTCTGCAAGTGAAGCTATATATATTTTTAAATTATGCTCATGGTTTTATTATTTTTATGTTTCCATGAATCTAATTTTCAAAATAATTACTGCAGTTGGATTCATACATTTGAACTTGCATTAGCATTTGTTAACTTAAAATTGCTTTTACTGTAAATGTTTTTGTGGATTGGTGAACAGTGGTTCTTATAGAAACTTATAGAAATTTTAAATAGTAAAGATCAGATGTAAGTTGATAAAAGCAACTATAAAGGAAGAGTAGTGAGTATGGCCTAAAGAAACAGCCAACTGGTGGCCAAGGCCAGCACATGGAATATTTAGAGATGTGAATTTGGATCCTCTCCCTTATTCTACATTCTACCTTCTGATTAACATATATTCACTTCATATTCTTTGTTATGATCCTGAAATCTTCACATTCCATGTAGTTTGTGAAGTATAATCTCATACTCTACCAGGGCTAAAAGTAACATTTTCATTATATTTATGTGTTCAAGTTTTGGACTAAATTTGTTTTTAATGGAGTTATGGTTGTCTATCTTACAAAATTATGTGTGGTCTTCACCATTAACACTTCATTGTCCTTTAATTCCAAAAGATGACCAATAATATGCATAGTGCCAAAAGTCAGAATTTTTCCAATTGGACTTTTTGCTCTTAAGACATTTTTATACTTAAGAGATGTATCTATTTCTATTATTTTCACTCTCATTAATTGTGATATATCCTCTACCTAGAGACCCTGACCCTGATTCCTGAATTGATAAAATAGTCTTCATTCTATAACACTAGGCTCAGACTTTTTTTTTGGTATCTTCTTTCTCAAGATTCCTTAACTGAGGTTTCCTTTTGGGGTCAGAGTTGTTTTGTAATCCACAGTGATCTGTGCAGTTCAAACCATATTATATTGAAATGCATCAGTACTTTAGGGAATTATGTGTGGGTGTGCTTAGTCCATGGGGTCACACAGAGTCAGACATGACTGAAGCGACTTAGCAGCAGCAGTAGCAGCACTTAGTTGATCAGTCACGTCCAACTCTTTGCGACCCCATGGACTATAGCTTGCCAGGCTCCTCTGTCCATGGGATTCTCCAGCAAGAATACTGGAGTGGGTAGCCATTCCCTACTCCAGGGTATCTTCCTGACCCCAAGGATTGAATCTGGGTCTCCTGTATTGCTGGCAGATTATTGAATAAACATAATAATGAAATTCCCCTCAGCATCTAATTGCATCTTTACAGCAGCCTAAAAAATATTTAGTCCGTGTTAGATTTGATGAACCTGAAAACTGAGATTAATGGGAGGTCTGTTTCTCATTGTGGGGTGGAAGTTACAAATATCAAAAAGGAGAAAAGTTGAATGATTATCTGTAGTTCGGTATTTGTTAAAGATATCCATCAGTGAACCTGGAAGTTTACAATGTGTGTTGATATAATTTATCAAAATGAATGTAGATGTAATTTATGTAAGGTGAGTAAAACTGATCCATGTGTCAACATGCTTGTGTGTGATTGTGTTTTCTAATATTTTGTCTTCTGCAATGGCCTTTGTGCAGTGAATTTCCAGTATAAATAAGCCCAAAAGGTCACAAGCAAATTCTAAGCTACATAACAAGATAGAACTTTTGATTCTATGGATCTATTTTGTTGATGTTCAGTCACTCAGTCATATCAACTGTTTGCAACCCCATGGACTGCAGCATGTCAGGATACCATGTCCATCACCAACTCCTGGAGCTTGCTCAAACTCATGTCCATTGAGTCAGTGATGCCATCCAACCATCTCATCCTCTGCGGTCCCCTTCTCCTCCTGCCTTCAATCTTTCCCAGTATCAGGGTCTTTTCTAAAGAGCTGGCTCTCCAAATTAGGTGGCCAAAGTATTGGAGCATCAGCCTCAGTATCAGTCCTTCTAATGAATACTCAGGATTGATTTCTTTTAGGATTGACTGGTTTGATCTCCTTGCAATCCAAGGGACTCTCGAGAGTCTTCTCCAACATCACAGTTCAAAAGCATCAATACTTTGGCACTCAGCCTTCCTTATGGTCCAACTCTCACATCCATGCATGACTACTGGAAAAACCATAGCCTTGACTAGATGGACCTTTGTTGGCAAAGTAATGTCTCTGCTTTTCAATATGCTATCTAGTTTGGTCATAACTTTCCTTCCAAGGAGTAAGCGTCTTTTAATTTCATGTCTGCAATCACCATCTGCAGTGATTTTGGAGCCCCCCAAAATAAAGTCTGACACTGTTTCCACTGTTTCTCCATCTATTTACTATGAAGTAATGGGACCGGATGCCATGATCTTAGTTTTCTGAATGTGGAGCTTTAAGCCAACTTTTTCACTCTCCTCTTTCACTTTCATCAAGAGGCTCTACAGTTCTTCCTCGCTTTCTGCCATAAGGGTAGTGTCCTCTGCATATCTGAGGTTATTGATATTTCTCCTGGCAATCTTGATTCCAGCTTGTGCTTCATCTAGCCCAGCATTTTGTAGGATGTACTCTGCATGTAATTTAAATGAACAAGGTGACAACATATAGCCTTGACGTACTCCTTTCCTGATTTTTAACCAGTCCATTGTTCTATGTCCAGTTCTAACTGTTGCTTCTTGGCCTGCATACAGGTTTCACAGGAGGCAGGTAAAACCTCTGGATCTGTAGGTTTGTCAAATTCCATTCCAGTGATCTTGACTTTATCACATGAGCTATGTTTTTATAATTACAGAGTTAATGCCATAAACTTTGTTTGTGTGCACATCATTTTTATCCAGCTAGAATTAAATTGCTTTGAAAGTAGGAAAGGATTTCACTAATCTATATTTTTCCAATACTGTAGAACCCACTGAAACTCCCTACTTCTCTGACCATGAGTCCTATTGATGTTGCACACCAGTAGAGTGTGATGCAAAGTCTTTACAACTCTAATTTCCCAAACCTGACAGTATCTTTAAGTGATATCACAAATCCTATAGGGCTAAGCTTTACAGTGCTGAAATTGCCCCAAACTATCCAATTGTGTCTTTCTCAGATGACTTTAGGAAGACAGCACCTTGCAAATTCTAGATTATACTAAATTAATCTCATTTGACATCCTTACTTTTATTCTTATATCGTTAATGTTTTTAATGCTACTTTATCTAAATTTATTACAAATTTCTTTTTTTTAACATCATTTTCCGTTATGCAAAATTCTATCTGAATACAATAATGAACTGAAAAATGTCCTAAAGTTATCTTTTCTACAGTGGTCAGCATGATATCATGAGGACACTCTGAGAGAGGTACTGATTATAGCATTAACAGTTCTTTACCAAGTTGTTACTTAGTGGTTTGTGATGACATTCCTTAACTGTAAATTGCATGGTTTTAATGAGGGAAATTTAACAAATTGTATTTTTTCATATTTTACTTTATGGTAGTTCAGTATGAGGTCAAAAGGAAAAGAAAGAATGATATTGTGGATATTTTGTTAGAATTTTAAGTCTAAGGGAAATTAAGTTTTTATTAATGAAATAGAGGAATGCCGCTTAAGTTAGATAAATAATTTGGGTTGAAAAAATAGCACCATTAAGTTGCATACTGACTTTGGGAAAAAAATAGTACGAAGAATGTTTCCTAACCTATATCCATTTAACAGAAAAAGTAGATTCATGGATGTCCATGTTGCACTTGAGACATGTGTCTTTTAGTGTATTTACTATCATATCCACACACTTCACACAATTCTTTCAGTTCAACTCTAGGTTCAACAAGAAGCACATAATGTATACTTTTTGGTATTTATGATTTAACTCTTCTTTTTGTAAGATGCCATTTAGGTAAATTTAGGCTTCCCAGGTGGTGCTAGTGGTAAAGAACTTGCCAATGCAGGAGACATAAGAGTTGCAGGTTTGACCCCTGGGTCAGGAAAATTCCCTGGAGGAGGGCTTGGCAACTCACTCCAGCATCTTGCCTGGAGAATCCTATGGATAGAGAAGCCTGGAAGGCTACAGTCCTTAAGGTCACAAGGAGTCCAACACGATGGAAGCGACTTTAGTACACACACATGCATTTAAGTAAATAGGATGCTATATGCAAAAATAATCGGGATTAGACTATAAAAGTCCTATTCTTAAACCTATAGAACATAAATATTCAGTATTTTTGAGAACCTTAAATACAGAATAACACTGCTTTTATATGTTCAATTACATTTATTTATAATATATTAATGTAAGTGAGTGTAAATGTGGACTTTCTTGGGGGCTCAGTGGTGTAGAATCCGCCTTTCAATGCAGGAGAAGTGAGAGTTTGATCCTTGGATCAAGAAGATCCTCTGGAGAAGGAAATGGCAACTCATTCCAGTACTCTTGAATGGGAAAACCCATGGATAGAAGAACATGCCAGGTTATAGTCCATGGGGTCACAAAAGAGTCAGACACAACTTAGCCACTAAACAACAATACAATGTGATTGGGGGAAAATTCAATATGCTCTTGAAGGATTCTTTTTCACAGTTTGCTTAATTTCTTATTTCACTATAAGAAAGTAAAGACAAAAATTTTGGAAAGTGTCTTTTTGGTTTGGTTAATGAAAAAAACCATTTCAAGAATAAATTTTGACTGGGCTTACACTAAAAAATGAGAAATGATTGTAATTTTGGTCTCAAATTAAAATAAATGTTATTAGTCATATATATATTATATATAAGATATATATAATTCTATTGATTCCCTTTATTTATAAAAGTTTAGCATAACATATAAGTTGTTGAAACATTTGTAGAAATGTGAAATCAGTGCTAAATATACAGCTGAAAAATTTTGCCTAATGATAAAAAGTTTGAATTACATACACACATTAGCTCTCATTTATTTAGTGCTATATGTCCTGCACTTTTCGTACACCATATATCATTGTTTTGATGATTTCAAGAATTGTAGTTTCCATAAATGTTATTACAGATTTAAATAATGTGTTTAATAACATGCAAGAGAGAAAAGGTCTAGGATAAACCAGTTTCAATGGGTTAAAAATCCATAGATTTATTTTACCATAGGCCTCTAACAAAGTAGATCATGTTTACACTGTTAAGGAGTAAGTCCAGCCTTAGAGTAATCTTCTTGTCTTCTTTATTTAATTGCAAAAGTACTTTTCCTTTTCCTCCAATCTCCTCACTCCATTCAGAGAATAAAATACAGGCACCTCATTAGAACTGACTCAAAGGTGTTTCTTTTTATGGCTGAGTAATATTACGTTGTGTATATGCACCACAACTTCAGAGTTCCAGAAAAGCATCTACTTTTGCTTTATTGACTACGTCAAAGCCTTTGACTATGTGGATCACAACGAACTGGAAAATTCTGAAAGAGATGCAAATACCAGACCACCAAACCTGCCTCCTGAGAAATCTGTATGCAGGTCAAGAAGCAATAATTAAAACTCGACATGGAACAACAGACTGGTTCCAAATCGGGAAAGGAGTATGTCAAGGCGGTATATTGTCACCCTGCTTATTTAACATAAACAGATTCAGTATTGTGAAAATGACTAAACTACCAAATACAATCCAAAGATTCAATAGGTTTGTGGGTTTATTTCTGGGCTTTCTATCTTGTTCTATTGGTCTATGTTTCTGTTTTTGTGCCAATACCATATTGTGTCGATGATGTAGCTTTGTAGTATAATCTGAAGTCAGGAAGGTTGAATCCTCCAGCTCCATTCTTCTTTCTCAAGACTGCTTTGGCTATTTGGGGTCTTTTGTGTTTCCATATGAGTTGTGAAACTTTTCCTCTAATTCTGTGAAAAATTTCATTGGTAATTTGAAAGGAATCACATTGACTCTTTGGATTGTATTTGGTAGTTTAGTCATTTTCACAATATTGATTCTTCCTACTCAGGAACACGGAATATCTCTCCATCTGTTTATGTTATCTTTGATTTCTTTGATTAGTGTCTTATACTTTACTGTGTACTGTTCTTTTGTCTCCTTAGGTAAGATTATTCCTAGGTATTTAACCCTTTTTTTTTTTTTGCAATGGTGAATGGGATTGATTCCCGAATTTTTCTTTCTGATTTTTCATTGTTAGTGTATAGAAATGCAAGTGATTTCTGTGTATTGATTTTGTATCCTTCACCTTTGCTGAATTCACTGATTAGCTCTAGTAATATTCTGATACTATTTTTAGGGTTTTCCATGTACAGTATCATGTCATCTGCAAACAGTGAGAGCTTTACTTCTTTTCCAATCTGGATTCCTTTTATTACTTTTTCTTTTCTGATTTCTGTAGCTAAGACTTCCAGAACTATGTGGAATAATAGTGGGGAAAGTGTGCATCCTTGTCTTGTTCCTGATCTTAGGGTGAATGCTTTCAATTTTTCACCATTGAGAATAAGGTTTGTTTCCCTTTAGTACGTTGAGGTATGTTCCTTCCATGCCCATTTTTTGAAGAGTTTTAATCATAAATGGGTGCTGAATTTTGTCAGAGGCTTTTTCTACATCTATTGAGATGATCATATTGTTTTTATCTTTCCATTTGTTAATATGCTGTATCTCATTGATTGATTTGTGTATATTGAAGAATCCTTGCATCCTTAAAATAAACTCAATTTGATCATGGTGTATGAGCTTTTTGATGTGCTGCTGAATTCCGTTTGCTGACATTTTGTTGAGGATTTTTGCATCTATGTTCATCAGTGATATTGGCCTGTAGTTGTCTTTTTTTGTGTGTTGTCTTTGTCTGGTTTTGTTTTCAGGGTGATGGTGGCCTCGTAGAATGAGTTTGGAAGTGTTCCTTCCTCTGAAATTTTTTGAAAGAGTTTTAGAAGGATAGGCATTAGCTCTTCTCTAAATGTTTGCTAGAATTCTCCTGTGAAGCCATCTGGTCTTGGGCTTTTGTTTTTTGGGAGATTTTGATGACAGCTTCAATTTCAGTGCTTGTAATTGGGTTGTTGAAATATTGAACTTTTCTAAGAATCTGTCCATTTCTTCCAGGTGATCCTTTTTTTTTTTTTGCTATATAGTTGTTCATAATAGTCTCTTATACTCCTTTGTATTTCTGCATTGTCTGTTGTAACGTCTCCTTTTTCAATTCTATTCTTGTTGATATGATTCTTCTCTCTTTTTTCCTTGATAAGTCTGGCTAAAGGTTTATCATTTTTGTTCATCTTCTCAAAGAACCAGCTTTTAGTTTTATTAGTCTTTACTCTTATTTCTTTGATTTTTTTTTCATTTATTTCTGATAGGATCTGTATGATTTCTTTCCTTCCACTAACTTTGGGTATTTTTTTGTTCCTCTTTTTCTAGTTATTTTAGGTGTAAAGTTAGGTTGTCTATTCGATGTTTTTCTTGCTTCTTGAGGTAGGATTGTATTGCTATAAACTTCCCTCTTAGAACTGCTTTTGCTGCATACCTTAGGGTTTGAGTTGTGTTTTCACTGTCATTTGTTTCTAGAATTTTTTTTGCTTTCCCTTTGATTTCTTCAGTAACCTGTTATTTAGAAACATGTTTTCTAATCTCCATGTGTTTGTGTTTCTTACAGTTTTTATTTTCTTTCTTTTAATTGATATCTAGTCTCATAGTGTTGTGGCTGGAGAAGATGCTTGATATGATTTCCATGTTTTTAAATTCACTGAGGCTTGATTTGTGATCCAAGATGTGGTCTATCCTGGAGAATGTTCCATGTGCACTTGAGAAGAAGGCGTATTCTTCTGCATTTGGATGGAATGTCCTGAAGACATCAAAGAGATCCAGATCATCTAATGGCTCATTTGAGACTTGTGTTTCCTTATTAATTTTCTGTTTTGATGATCTGTCCATTGGTGTGAGTGGGGTGTTAAAGTCTCCTACTATTACTGTGTTACTGTCCATTTCTCCTTTTATGTCTGTTAGTGTTTGTCTTATGTATTGAGGTGCTTCTATGATGGGTGCATAGATACTTAAAATTGTTATGTCTTCCTCTTGGATTGATCCCTTGATCATTATGTAGTGTCCTTCCTTATCTCCTGTAATCTTTATTTTAATGTTTATTTTGTCTGATATGAGGCTTGCTACTCGAGCTTTCTTTTGCTTCCCATTTTCATGGAATATATTTTCCCATGCTCTCACTTGCAGTCTCAGAGAAGGCAATGGCACCCCACTCCAGTACTCTTTCCTGGAAAATCCCATGGATGGAGGAGCCTGGTAGGCTGCAGTCCATGGGGTCGCTAAGAGACGGAGATGACTGAAGGACTTCACTTTCACTTTTCACTTTCATGCATTGGAGAAGGACATGGCAACCCACTCCAGTGTTCTTGCCTGGAGAATCCCAGGGATGGGGGAACCTGGTAGGCTGCCATCTATGCGGTTGCACAGAGTCAGACTCGAGTGAAGCGACTTAGCAGCAGCAGCAACAGCAGCACTTGCAGCCTATATGTGTCTTTAGGTCCGAATTGGGTTTCTTGTAGACAACATATTTATGGGTCTTGTTTTTGTATACATTCAGCCAGTCTGTATCTTTTGGTTGGAGTATTTAGTCCATTTACTTTTAAAGTAATCATTGAGATAGATAGATATAGATATATATATATATATATATATATATATATATATATATATATATATATACTGAGCTGATGTTCCTATAGCCATTTTCTTAATTATTTGGGGTTGATTTTGTAGATCTTTTTTTTCTTCTTCTCTTGTGTTTCTTGACTATATAAGTGCCTTGAACATTTGTTGCAAAGCTGGTTTGGTGGCACTGAATTTTTTTAACTTTTTCTTGTCTGAAAACCTTTTTATTTCTCCCTTAATTCTGAAGGAGATCTTTGCCGGGTACAGTAATCTTGGTTGTAGAATTTTCCCTTTCAGTACTTAAAATATATCCTGCCATTCCCTTCTGGCCTACAGAGTTTCTGCTGAATGATCTTCTATTAAGAGTACGAGGTGTCCCTTGTACGTTACTTGTTGCTTCTCCCTTGCTGCTTTTAATATTCTTTCTTTGAATTTAGTCTTTGTTAGTTTGATTAGTATGTGTCTTGGTATGTTTCTCCTTGGCTTTATTCTGTATGGGGCTCTTTGTGCCTCTTGGACTTGACTGGCTATTTCTTTTTCCATGTTAGGGAAATTTTCAATTATAATCTCTTCAAAAATTTTCCCATACCCTTTCTCTTTTCTTCTTCTGGGACCCCTATAATTTGAATGTTGATGAATTTGGTATTGTCCCAGCAGTCTCTGAAGCCATTCACAGTTCTTTTCATTCTTTTTACTTTATTCTGCTCTTCAGAATCTATTTCCACCGTTTTATCTTTCAAGTCACTGATTAATTCTTCTGCTTCAGGTATTCTGCTATTAATTCCTTCTAGAGTATTTTTAATTTCAGTAATTGTGTTTGTCTCTCTATGCTTATTCTTTAATTCTTCTATGTCTTTGTTAATTGATTCTTGTATTTTCTCCCTTTTGTTTTCAAGGTTTTTGATCATCTTTACTATCGTTATTCTGAATTCTTTTTGAGGTAGTTTGCCTATTTCCTCTCCCCTCTCAAGTTTGGCCCAGTTGTTTGTGTAAGCTTCTTGTGGGATGAGATTTGTGCTGAGTTATATGTTTGTTTGTTTATTTGTTTGTTTGTTTTTCCTCTGATGGACAAGGCTAAGTGAAGTGGTAATCCTGTCTGCTGATGATTGGGTTGGTATTTTTGTTTTGTTTGTTTAGATGAGATGTCCTACACAGTGTACTATTGGTGGTTGGGTGATGCCCAAACCACTTGTATTAAAGTGGTTTCCTTTGTGTGAGTTCTTACTACCTGATACTCCCTGACATTAGTTCTCTGGTTGTTTAGGATTTTGGAGTCAGGGCTCCCTCTCCCAAGGCTAAGGGCTTGATCCTTGGTCAGGAACGAAGATTCTACAAATAGTTTGTCATGTCAATAGTGAGATTAAAACAAATACCCCAAAATGAGAAACCAAAGATGAACCCCAGGCAAATGGCAGTTACAAAATCAGGCAAATAAAGTTAAAATAATGGAATATACACATATACATATACACCCATGAGCAAAGTCAAAACAGTCCAACAAAAATAAAATATATTGACCTGGTGCACAACGGAAAGAAAAAATTTTATTTACCACTTCCCTGGTGGCTCAGACGGTAAAGCGCCTGTCTACAATGTGGGATCCCTGGGTCAGGAAGATCCCCTGGAGAAGGAAATGGAAATCCACTCCAGTACTATTGCCTGGAAAATCCCATGGACAGAGGAGACTGGTAGGCTACAGTCCATGGGGTCGCAAAGAGTCGGACACGACTGAGCGACTTCACTTTCACTTTCAAGAACAAAACTAACTAATGAACAAACTGGAAAACCAAACTAAAGCAAGGTGCCAAGTGGGGAATAAAGCAATGAAAACAAAACTAACACATATGTTGAAAGGAAAGGAAAGAAAGAAAGAAAAGATATATAAAGTTAAATAGAGGTAGGTGAAGAAGTTTATGTACATTAAAGATTACCTGCAAGGGGAAAAGAAGAGTAGGAAAGGCAGTATCTTCTTGTTTCCATGGCTGCCCAGCTTTCCTCCACAGGCATTTCCCACCACAATCTCCTCCCTCACATCCCCTTGATCCATCTCTCCACAGATAGCAGCCCTCACCCTGAGATTGTGGAGCAATCCTTAAGCTCCAGCTCCTAGCCTCTGCACCTTCCAGGGGACCAGCGTCCCTGTCTGAAGTATGTATGGCTGTACAAGGACTGTCTGTTTTTCACTCCATTTAGGCTGCCACAGATCAGCTGTCTCACTCTGACATTAAAATGTTTCTTCTCTGACTCAGACTTTTGCCCCAATGTGGGGATTGGACCCCTGCTTCAGTTTCCCCACCCACTGAGGGCACTTCCAGTCCTACTAACATGCCTAATTTTTTCCCCTAGTTACTTGGTCCTACTGAGTTTTGGGTGTTTCTGTATATTCTTTTCTGCCGGTCAGGTACTCCTGTCCACTCTCAGCTGGTGTTCTGCATGCATTTCTGTGTCTGAAGGTGTATTCATGATGCATCCATAGAGAGAGAGGTACTCCATGTCCACTTTCTCCTCTGCCATCTTGTTTTCCTCCTGGCTGTTGGATTTTTATCCCTCCCTCACACACAAATAGTTTTTACTGCATCAATTCATATCATCATATGATTTAGCTTCAAGATGTGATGGGTAACATTCATTGATTTTGAAATAGTGAACCAATCTTGCACACAATCTTACTCACTTGGATGTAATGTAATATTTTTAGTATATTATTAGATTTTATTTGTTAACAGTTGGTTGAAGATTTATGTATCTATATTCATGAGAGATATTAATCTAATTGGTCTTTTCTGTTAAAGTTTTATCTGTTTCTGTTACTAGGGTTATACAAACTTAAATATCTAGACAGATTACTACATATATTTATTCTTATATAAAACTATGGACAGAGGTTCATGACACTGGACAGGAGGCAGGGATCAAGACCATCCCCAGTGGAAAAAAAATGCAAAAAGGCAAAATGGTTGTCTGAGGAGGCCTTACAAACAGCTGTGAAAAGAAGAGAAGTGAAAAAAAAAAAAAAGAGAGAGAGAGAGAAAAGGAAAGATATACCCATTTAAATGCAGAATTCCAAAGAATAGCAAGGAGAGATAAGAAAGCCTTCCACAGTGATCAATGGAAAGAAATAGAGGAAAGCAATATAATGGAAAAGACTAGAGATCTCTTCAAGAAAATAAGAGACACCAAGGGAACAGTTCATGCAAAGATGGGCTCAATAAAGGACAGTAATGGTATGGACCTAACAGAAGCAGAAGATACTAAGAAGAGGTGGCAAGAATACACAGAAGAACTATACAAAAAAGATTTTCATGACCCAGATAACCACGATGGTGTGATCATTCACCTAGAGCCAGACATCCTGGAATGTCAAGTCAAGTGGGCCTTAGGAAGCATCAGTAGGAACAAAGCTAGTGGTGGTGATAGAATTCCAGTTGAGCTATTTCAAATCCTAAAAGATGATACTGTGAAAATGCTACATTCAATATGACAGCAAATTTGGAAAACTCAGCAGTGGCCACAGGATTGGAAAAGGTCAGTTTTCATTCCAATCCCTAAGAATGCTCAATTCATTCAATTGCATTCAATTCATTCCATTCAATTGCATTCAATTCATTCAATGCCAAATAATGCTCAAACTACCACACAGTTGCACTCATCTCACACACTAGTAAAATAATGCTCCAAATTATCCAAGTCAGGCTTCAACAGTACATGAAGCATGCACTTCTAGATGTTCAACTGGTTTTAGAAAAGACAAAGGAATCAGAGATCAAATTGCCAACATCCATTGGATCATCAAAAAAGCAAGAGAGTTCCAGAAAACCATCTATTTCTGCTTATTGACTATGCCAAAGACTTTGACTGTGTGGACCACAACAAACTCTGGAAAATTCCGAAAAAGTTGAGAATACCTGAGAGAAATGTGTACACAGGTCAGGAAGCAGCAGTTAGAATTGAACATGGAACAGCAGACTGGTTCCAAATCAGGAAGGGAGTATGTCAAGGCTATATATTGTTACCCTGCTTATTTAACTTATATGCAGAGTACATCATGAGAAATGCTGGGCTGGATGAATAGCAAGCTGGTTTCAAGATTGCTGGGAGAAATATCAATAACCTCAGATATGCAGATGATGCCCCTTATGGCAGAAAGTGAAGAAGAACTAAAGAGCATCTTGATGAAAGTGAAAGAGGAGAGTGAAAATGTTGGCTGAAAGCTCAACATCCAGAGAACCAGATCATGGCATCTGGTCCCATCACTTCATGGTAAATAGATTGGGAAACAGTGGAAACATTGACAGACTTTACTTTTGGGGGTTCCAAAATAACTGCAGATGGTGACTGCAGCCAAAAAATTTAAAGATCTTGCTCCTTGGAAGGAAAGTTATGAC
Source organism: Bubalus kerabau (assembly GCF_029407905.1). Classification (NCBI taxonomy): domain Eukaryota; kingdom Metazoa; phylum Chordata; class Mammalia; order Artiodactyla; family Bovidae; genus Bubalus; species Bubalus kerabau. The sequence continues at coordinate 49,685,658 of NC_073638.1, forward strand.
CAATTAGACAGCATATTAAAAAGTAGAGACATTACTTTGCCAGCAAAGGTCAGTCAAAGCTATTGTTTTTCTAGTAGTCTTGTATGGATGTGAGAGTTGTACAATAGAGAAAGCTGAGCACCAAAGAATTGATGCTTTTGAACTGTGATGTTGGAGAAGACTCTTGAGAGTCCCTTGGACTGCAAGGAGATCCAACCAGTCCATCCTAAAGGAAATCAGTCCTGAATATTCATTGGAAGACTGATGCTGAAGCTGAAACTCTGATACTTTGGCCTTCTGATGGGAAGAACTGACTCATTTAAAAAGACCCTGATGCTGGCAAAGATTAAAGGCAGGAGGAGAAGGGGATGACAGAGGATGGGGTTGGATGGCATCACCGACTCAATGGATATGAGTTTGGGTAAACTCGGGGAGTTTGTGATGGATAGCGAGGTCTGGTCTGCTGTAGTCCTTGGGGTTGCAAGGAGTCGGACACAAGTGAGTGAATGAACTGAACTGATAGCTATTATTAAAAATGGAAATCTATTAATCTCTCAAAGGATACTGTTTTTTTTCTGTATTATATATGCACATTTTGGTCATTGAAATCTGTTGTTGTTCCTGGAACTAAACTAAATTAAATTACGCACATGTGGGGAGGGAGGAGGGAGGAGGGTTCAGGATGGGGAACACATGTATACCTGTGGTGGATTCATTTTGATATTTGGCAAAACTAATACAATTATGTAAAAAAAATAAAATAAAATAAAAGATAAAATAATGCACACACAAAAAATAAATAAATAAATTACACACATGAATGTGTGTATATAGGAAGCAATGAATGAAAAAACAGACCTATATCTGATCAAAAATTTGTTGTTTTTAGGTCACTAAGTCATGTCTGACTCTTATGCGACCCCGAGGACTGTTGCCCAAAAGACTTCTCTGTCCATGGAATTTTCCAGGCAAGGATACTGGAGTGGGTAGCCATTTCTTTCTCCAGGGTATCTTCTCGACCCAGGAATCAAACCTGCATCACCTGCATTGGCAGGCAGATTCTTTACCCCTGAGTCACTGGGGAATCTCAACTAACACTTTATGATGTAGTGGGTTGTTGCTCTAAATTATAGATTAGCAAACTTTTTATATAAAGAGATTGACAGTGAATATTTTAAACTTTTTGTATGATCTCTGTCCTAATTATTCAACTTTGCCCCTATATTGTCAAAGCTTCCATCAACAATACATTGATCAATGGATATGATGATGATCCAATAAATTTTTTTTTTTTTAAAAGATGCAGCAAGATGGATTTAGCCTGTATGCTACAGATTGCCCCATGAATCTGACAAAGTCATATTCTGTGAAGTAGGTCAAAAGTAGTATTAGGCTCTATAAGTGCAAAGTATAATGTAGTGTTTAATTAAATAAATTCCGATTTTTGGCTAGATTTATCACCTGGAGACAAGGTCATTCACTGCATACAAGATTGCATGGCCCTTTCACCATTCTCATTGTACAACTCTATTTCTCACGGTGACCTATGACCATCACAGTGCCCCAAATTAGATATTTTCTTATAGGATGCCCCTCCTGCTTTTCTAATTATGCTTTTTTCTTTAAGTTTTATCCTCCTTTTTTAGTATGCCATGACTCTCTTCTGGATGTATTTTTACTTTCCATACAGTGTCTATTCACCTCCATTGTGATGTTGCCTCTTGGAAAACCTTTGACACCCTTACTACCTGGATATGTTATCATTACTCTTCAAGATTCAAGTCATCCTTTTCCTAGCATCTCCTCCAATATACCTTAGAAAATTGTCTCCTCGTGGTAGTTTTGGTATTCCATTATTACCTGAACATTTTTTAAACTGTTACTTTGAATTTATCTTTTTTTTTTATTATCTGGGATATATGCTGATTTTTTAAAATAAAAATTAGTTCATTTTTTACTACTTTGTTTCTCATATATTTGGACAAATATTTGACACCTAATAAATGCTTTATGACATTAACTGATTCTCCCACTGACTTAAGTGACTTGATGTGTTACTTATTGAGACTATAAATTTTTTAGGATGGTTTGGGTGGGTGAATAAGTGTGAAATGTCCATTTTGGAGAATGTTGAATAACTAAGAGGATATCTTTGTAGAGCTATCTATTTCAGAACTCTATTGGTATTTGGAAAAACATCTTTTCTAACAGATCTTCCAAATTTCAGTACCTATCTTGGCACTATTCATGATAATATGGAAGAAGATTATTTATTACTGTGATAACTGTGTTTCAGTCATCATTTAATTTAATCCTTGCTCTGACACTATAAAGTATAAAAACTATTTCCTCTGTTTAATCAATGATGAAACTCAGAATTTATACAGTCAAAAATGAAACACAGCCAGTCATTAGTAACAGAAGCAACATAAGAGCCACTCAGCGTATACTCATTGAAAAAAAAAAAAAAAGGAAGACTTACATTATTGTAAGGAATCAAGCTATTTGCAGTGTAATTCATACAAAAGTTAATGCGATACGAATACAGTTATAAATAGGTAAGATTAGGGCTACAGCAGAAAAAAAAAGTCAGAGGCTAGGAAGCTCATTCATTTGAAAACATACTTTGGCCAATAAGTATTTGAAAAATACATTCCAATCTTTGTCAAGAATCAACAATTTCCAATTCAATGAACATTCATCCCATAAAATAATCCTAAAAGTAAAAGGATATTTTGCACAGAGCATTTATAGATGGGTCTTAAGTAGGACCTTCTGTATTACATGCATAGTAAAATTAATGTTCCTAATTAGGAAGCAAATTGTTTGCAAGCAGCACTGGATGAATGTGACTGAAAAATTGATATTCTCTGAAGCCAAAGAAAAGGGAACTGAACATGGATAAATAGCATTTTCACAAGTGTGAAGTGAAAGTGTTTAAGTATTTCAAGTGTTACTGAGAATCCATAATCATGTTACCAGGTTACCCTGATTGGACATTTCCTTAGTAAAATAGAAGTGACTCTTGCCTAGGAGGTTGACAAAATATTATAATATTGATCAGGCATAAGGAGACTGAAAAATCTATCATGATACCTAAAAGAAGAGCAAATGTATTGGAATAAATATAAAACATTGAGAGAAATGTGCTACATTTTTGACATGCTGATTCATCATTGCTACTAAAATAATAAGTAAAAAGACACTTGAAAATGATTTTTACTCAACAGTTTTTAAACAAAGTATGTAACAATTAAAAATGGAAAAAAATATTTTCAAGAATGGCAATGTCCAGTATGTTGAGAAGTTTTAAATTGTTACAAAAACTAACCTAGTCATTTCACGAGTGGATATTACTAAATATTATGAATAAATATAGAAGGTGAAGTAATATTAACAACAGATAACAATTGTTGCTAACATTTATTTAAATGCTAAGTATTTCAATAATTTAATATTTGTGAATGTGAAGAAACACACTTTTAGTTCTAAAAGAAAGAAAGCATAAAAATTGAAAATAGAGAAAAAAATAAATGTACAGCATCAACTATCACTGATTAAAACCATAGATGAATCAAAAAATATGTTGGGGACAAGGTTGTAACTATTATTAACGTATTATGACTTCATGAAACAGATTCTACCACCATGGGTTTGTTTTTAAATATCTTAGTTTTCAGACATTTTTTTGTTTGGGGAAAAGAGACCAATCACTCGGTCACGAATCTGCTTGGTCTTGACACCATATACAAGGGGATTGACTGTGGGCGGCACCAGAAGGTACAAACTTGCAAAAATGATATGGACGCTTGGAGGCACCTTCTTGCCAATGCGGTGAGTTAGAAAGCTAAAGAGTGCAGGTGTGTAGGTGAAAAGGATAGTGCACACATGGGCAGCACAGGTGCCCAGTGCTTTTGAGTGGGCATGCTGAGAGGAGAGCTGGAACACCACCTGGAGGATTTTGAGATAGGATGTGGCTATGAGCCCAAGGTCCAATACCATCACTGAAAGGGCCACAGAGATTCCATATGTTCTGTTAACATGGGTGTTTGCACTAGCCAATTTCACCACAGCCATGTGCTCACAATAGGCATGATTGATGACATATTTGGTATAATATGGTAGTCTTCTAATGAGAAAGGGACCTGGCAAAACCAGGAAGATAGCTCGGACCACACTAGCTAGACCCATTTTAATGACCATTGTTGTTGTCAGGAGGGTTGTATATTGTAGTGGGATGCAAATAGCTACATAGCGATCAAAGGCCATGGCAACTAAGAGGGCTGACTCAGTTATGCAAAATGTGTGGATGAAATACAACTGTGCTAGGCAGATATCAAAGTCAATCCAATGTGCATCCAACCAAAAGATGCCAAGCATCTTGGGGGCTGTGGAAGAGGCAAGGGCCATATCATTCATTGCCAGCATGCCAAGGAAGAAATACATAGGCTGGTGGAGGCTTGGCTCTAGTTTGATGGTAATGATGATTATGCTGTTCCCCAGCAGGGTCAGGGAAAACAGGAGGCAGACAGGAATGCCGATCCAGCAGTGAAAATCTTCCAACCCAGGAATACCAACCAAGAAGAAAGATGAAATGTAGTGATGAGTAGCATTGTCTGCCATGTTAAAAGTCAATAGGTTGCGTGCTTAGACAGAAAGTAGCTGGTCAAATCCCTCTGTGCAGAAAGTAGGATGACAGACTGTTTTGCCGAAGGCCCTATATGTGTGGAATCCAGGCACACTGCAAATGACCTGCTTGAAGGGCTGACTCTTCTTCTAAACCTCTGCCAATCATCAGATTAACCACATCCCCATTCTTAGTCCTGGAATCTTCACCTGCAAATGAAAAGATTTAGTTTATTTATTTCAGATATTTTTTCCTGAGTTTTCAATTTTTTTTTTCCAATTCTCCCTGTAGCATGTATTTCTTGTTAGAGGATCAATTAGCAACATAATAACTTCATCATTGTGCAAAAGGCAATGTTGGATTCTGATATAAACAGTTTTAGAAAAGAAGTAAGTCAAGTCTTTTTAAGAAAATTGAGATCAAGTATGAATACACATACATAAACACACACAAAAATTAACAGGGATTTCAAAATGCAATCATTATTTTAATAATACTCATATCCATAGAGCACATAATAGAACAAGACCTAACTCTAAAGCATAAAAACAAAGCTTATGAAAATAAGGACAATAAGGGCTTAATCATCAACCAAATACAAATTTTTCCTATTTTAGATTAACTCCTTAAGAAGATCTGAAGATGGACAGCATATCACAACCATGTAAAAAGGGGAAAAAATGGATACTTTATTTCTTTATGCTATCAAATGATCTATACATGCTGCAAATAAGCACAGAAGTGTTGCTAAGCTCAGCCTTGTTTCTGGAACGCCAACAATCCCTGCTGAAGGCAGCCCTACCTCTGACTCTGGCATCCATCCTTCCTGATGAGAGGGAAGAGCAAGGAAAATACAAATTCAGCTTTTTTGGTCTTAGCAGCAAAAGTAGTTTCTGATGACTCCTGTTCTGACCATCTTCATTAGTTATGATAACTCGGCCCTATCCTTCCTAAGATCCAGTTTCTACCTAGTACTGTAATTCTGGAATATGCACCCCACTTTTCTTATGCTTTTTAGTATATAATTGTTCCCAATATCTTGCTTTCTGAACCTGAATTCTATTTACATGAAAGTCAATATATATTGAGAAATATACCTAATGGAAATGATTCCTTGTATAGTTGTTTTCATAATATCTGTATGAAAAAAAAAAAAAACTTGCCTGGTTATGTGTCTTCCTCTATTAAACATATGATACACTCAACCTATGTGAGTAAGCATTTGAAGTGTATTATTGTAAGAAATTGAAAATGTAAAATCAGTCATAAATATTTGCAAAAAATTCAAAACTTAACTTTAGCTAAAATTTAGAATCCTAGAATTTTGGAAATTACTATGTAAGTTACAAAGTCTGTAACCTAGACAGAGAAAAAAAAAATTAAGACAAAATCTACAATAGTGAACATTCAAGTATGGAAGGTTTTCAAGTATTATTAAACTTCTGCTCTTTGAAAATCCTTAAATGATTGTTTTCTTCTTGGAAATTTTGCCAGGTTCCATTCTTACACCTGCCTCTGGGAGAATCAAACATACAAGAGGTTAACCCACTTCGAAATAAACCCATACCTTTTAGCTAGAAAAAATCACATTACAAACGAGAATAATTTATCTTGATAAATATAAAATAATATTGGAAAAACAGTCTTTTAGTTTCCAATAAATTTACTTATAAGATGATAGCATGTCTAATCAATACCAAGAAAAAGTGACTTCCCCTTGCTTTAAACAACAGAGGCTTCCTGTCAGAGCCCTAGAACGTGGCACACAGATGAGGAAATTATGGAGAACTACCCCTAAATCATAGTCTGCTTGTACAGTCACCCTTCCCACCTAGAAGTTCTTCTGTCTTCTCTCATGCTTATGTTGAAAGAAATTTTGGAGAAATTCACTGGTTTCAATAAAGTCATTCTTTATATTAGCCTCAGCAGACGATCTGCTTAGGTAGTCAGAATATCTGCTCAAGACCTCTCTAACATTCTGCTGTCACGTTCATTCCATCTGCTTCTAAACCATATAAGTATCTAATTCCTTCTGACACTCTGGGCTTTGATATTTTGCCTGTTTCTCAGTCAGTCAGCGTTGCCCTTGGCTGAAATCTGCCACTCCAGTAGAGCTGACTCTTTTGGAATGCCATTGTATTTTCTAAACAGTCTTTGTTGAATGCATTATAAACTTTATATTAAGGTATTTTAATAATTACACACAAAGATACTCCAAACTTAATTCAATAAGTTTTCCCCTCCTCTTCTATGTAATGTATCTTATTTTGCTGACAACAATAGCCACCCAGCCATTAAATTAGGAATTATCAGAATTATCCTTGCCTCCTCTGTTTATCTCTAGTACCTCAGTCACGCAGCTATTAAGTCTCTATTTCTATTAGATCTCTTACCTTACGCTTTATGTGCATTTATTTTCAAGTGAATCTCCTCCATCAGACTATGCATATCCAAGAAATTTGCACAATCTCAGTAAACTCTCAGTAGATTCTGAGGAATGGTTGATGTAATGTTTCTCTACATCCTTTACAGTCTCTTAAGAATTTCACAGACTATTATCTTGCTCTCAAGGCTTCTGACTCACCAGAGATGGTTTGTTTATTCACAGTCATTAACTACCCTTCATTTATTTCAACTGTCTTCTTAGAATATGTGCTTTCAAAATTGTTTCTGGTTATGAGTTACATAACCAGAAACTTCCCTGTAGCAGAAATTTCCAAAGACAGTTACGCTCTTCCATAAACAATAGTGATACAGTATGCATAGATTTATATATGCAATTTTATTTGGTTCCTCTTTTCTACTACCAAATCACATTACTGACATCACTCAGTTGTTTCTTATAAATGTGTAACATCATTTATAAATTTATAAATCCTCCTTTCCTGCTTTACTTTCACATGCTTTATCTTGAATTCTATCTCACAGCCCATGATATATCATAGATGATAACAAAAGATAACTGCTGTTCTCTGCAAATCCTCAAATGATAGTCTTGCATTGTAGCATGTAGGCCAATATGCATATGTGGGAATGGTTTAAAAATATGACAGTGGTTACCACTGGAACAGTGAGGACTCTGTGGTTAATTTGATAGTTATGGCTACTTTTTAATGGGCTATTCCAATGCTCAGGAGGCCCCTCTGTTTGAGAGGCTGATGGATCCCTTAGGAGACATAAAGTTGAAAGAGGACTGGGCCAAGAATAAACACAATGCAATAACAACGTGCTTCTGGAATGTGTGTGTACTACGTCACTTCAGTTGTGTCTGACTCTTTGCAACCCTATGGACTATAGTCCACCAGGCTCCTCTGTCCAGGGGATTCTCCAGGCAAAAATACTAGAGTGAGTTTTCATGCCATCCCAACGCAGGGATGGAACCATGTCTCCTGCACTGGTGGGTGGGCTCTTTACCACTAGGGCCACCTGGGAAGCCCCATGCTTCTGAAATAGCTATGTTAATATTCTAAACTCCCCAGAGCTTGTATTGATAGCTCTTATGTGTTTCTCCATTGCAGAATGTAGTATTTTTTTTTTAAATGAATTACGATTAACACACAATATTATACTAGTTTTGTTAATGAATTAGGTCATATGGACCCTTATTTGGGCCTTAGCCCAGCTGAGGCCCCCTGTTTAGGCAAGGAAGGTTCTTTTCCACTTCCAGGTTTGCATAGTCAAAATTAAACCTAAGCTGAGACTGAAGCAGCACAAGTTTTATTCAACTGCCAGAGAATGGAGAAGCAGGAACTTAGTTCACAAATCAAATTGGCACCTAGGGGATGATTGAAAGTGAAGTGAAAGTGAAAGTCACTCAGTCGTGTCCGACTCTTTGTAATCCCATAGACTATACAATCCATGGAATTCTCCAGGCCAGAATACTGGAGTGGGTAGCCTTTTGCTTTTCCAGGGGATCTCCCCAACCCAGGAATTGATCCCAGGTCTCCCACATTGCAGGCAGATTTTTTACCAGCTGAGTCACAAAGGAGGTCCAAGAATACTGGAGTAGATAGTGTATCCCTTCTCCAGCATATCTTCCCAACTCAGGAATCGAACTGAGGTCTCCTGCATGCCAGGCTGATTCTTTACCAACTGAGCTATCAGGGAAGCCCAGGGGATGATTAAGGCAAGACTTTAAGATCAAGGTGAATGGAGGAGGGTGTAGGTATACGTCTTAGTTTTCCAGGAACAAGTGGGGTTCTTCCTAGAACTCTGGTGCCACTGCTCTTTTGCCCTTGTATGATCATTTTGCATCTGAGTTGTAAGAGGGTAGAACCAATGTGGTGTGGATAGGCAGAGATCTCAATGTAATTGGTTGGTGGTGCGTTAATCCAGAGTCAACATCATCAACCTGATTTCAAAGAGTCTGGGATCTTTGTGCTTGTGATCAGCATATAGTTAACTTCTTCTTCCTAGTGGTGGTTTCAGTATCTGCAAAACAGCTCAAAGGACATGGCTCACGATATTATCGATAGCCGTTGAGGAGGAAGTGAAAGGTCCTTGACTTTGTTTAGTGGCTAAACTATTATTATCTTGTCTTGCTTCATAGTTTTCCTTTCTTTCTGCATTTTCTCTCATGAAATTTATTCTTTGTAACTAGAGAAAGACCTGTGAAGCTAACGTTTTTCTAGAAACAAAAGACAGGTGGAGGACAGGATGGGCTCTGTCCTTGGAAGATGCTATAGGTTCCTACTTGGTTATGGTTTCAAGTATACAACATAGTGATTTAATATTTTTATGCATTTGAAAAAGATAGGACACTGAAAGATGAACTCCCGTGGTTGGTAGTTGCCCAATATACTACTGGAGATCAGTGGATAAACAACTCCAGAAAGAATAAAGAGACAGAGCTGAAGCAAAAACAACACTCAGTTGTGGCTGTGACTGGTGATAGAAGCAAAGCCCAATGCTGTAAAGAGCAAAATTGCATAGGAACCTGGAATGCTAGGTTCATGAATCAAGGCAAATTGAAAGTGGTCAAACAGGAGATGGCAAGAGTGAGTGTCAACATTTTAGGAATCAGTGAACTAAAATGGACTGGAATGGGTGAATTTAACTCAGATGAACATTATATTTACTACCGTGGGCAAGAATCCCTTAGAAGAAATAGAGTAGCCATTATAGTCAACAAAAGAGTCAGATGTGCAGTATTTGGATTCAATCTCAAAAACGACAGAAAGATCTCTGTTCATTTCCTAGGCAAACCATTCAATATCACGGTAATCCAAGTCTATGCCCCGACAAGTAATTACTGAAGAAGCAGAGTTGAATAGTTCTAAGAAGACCTACAAGACCTTCCAGAACTAACACCCAAAAAAGATGTCCATTTCATTTTAGGTGACTGGAATGCAAAAGGAGGAAGAAACACCTTATTCCCAGAAACACCTGGAATAAGAGGCAAATTTGGCCTCAGAGTACAGAATGAAGCAGGGCAAAGGCTAATAGAGTTTTGCCAAGGGAACCCACTGGTCATAGCAAACACCCTCTTCCAACAAAATAAGAGAAGACTCTACACATGGACATCACCAGATGGCCAATACTGAAATCAGATTGATTATATTCTTTGTAGCCAAAGATGGGGAAGCTCCATCTTGTCAGCGAAAACAAGACCAGGAGCTGACTGTGGCTCTCAGATCATGAACTCCTTATTGCCAAATTCAGACTTAAATTGAAGAAAGTAGGGAAAACCACTAGACCATTCAGGTATGACCTAAATCAAATCTCTTATGATTATACAGTGGAAGTGAGAAATAGATTGAGGGATTAGATCTGATAGAGCGCCCGATGAACTATGGATGCAGGTTCCTGATATTGTACAGGAGACAGGGATCAAGACCATCTCCAAGAAAAAGAAACACAGAAGAGGAAATGGCTGTCTGGGGAGGCCTTACAAAATAGCTGTGAAAAGAAAAGAAGCAAAAAGCAAAGGAGAAAAGGAAAGATATACCCATTTGAATGCAGAGTTCCAAAGAATAGCAAGGAGAGATAAGAAAACCTTTCTCAGCGATCAGTGCAAATAGAGGAAAACAACAGAATGGGAAAGACTAAAGATCTCTTCAAGAAAATTAGAGCTACCAAGGGAACAGTTCATGCAAAGATGGGCTCAAAAAGGACAGAAATGGTATGGTCCTAACAGAAGCAGAAGATATTAAGAAGAGACAGCAAGAATACATGGAAGAACTATATAAAAAAGATCTTCATGGCCAAGACAATCACGATGGTGTGATCACTCACCTAGAGTCACACATCCTGGAATGTGAACTCATGGGCCTTAGGAAGCATCACTACGAACAAAGCTAGTGGAGGTGATGGAATTCCAGTTGAGCTATTTCAAATCCTAAAAGATGATGCTGTGAAATTTCTGCACTCAATAGGCCAGCAAATTTGGAAAACTCAGCAGTGGCTACAGGACTGGAAAAGGTCAGTTTTCATTCCATTCACAAGGAAAGGCAATGTCAGAGAATGCTCAAACTACCACACACTAGCACTCATCTCACATGTTAGGAAAGTAATGCTCAAAATTCTTCAAGCCAGGCTTCAACAGTATGTGAACTATGAACTTCCAGATGTTCAAGCTGGTTTTAGAAAAGGCAGAGGAACCAGAGATCAAATTGCCAACATCAGCTGGATCACCGAAAAAGCAAGAGAGTTCCAGAAAATCATGTATTTCTGCCTTATTAATTATGCCAAAGCCTTTGACAGTGTGGATCACTACAATCTCTGGAAATTTCTGAAAGGGATGGGAATACCAGACTACCTGACCTGCCTCTTGAGAAATCTGTATGCAGGTCAGGAAGCAGCAGTTAGAACTGGACATGGAACAACAGACTGGTTCCAAATCGGGAAAGGAGTATGTCAAGGCTGTATATTGTCACCCTGCTTATTTTACTTATATGCAGAGTACATCATGAGAAGCGCTGGGCTGGATGAAACATAAGCTGGAATCAAGATTGCCAGAAGAAATATCAATAACGTCAGATATGCAGATGACACCACCCTTATGGCAGAAAATGAAGAAGAACTAAAGAGCCTCTTGATGAAAGTGAAAGAGGATGGTGGAAAAGTTGGCTTAAAGGTCAACATTCAGAAAACTACGATCATGGCATCTGGTCCCATGACTTCTTGGCAAATAGATGAGGAAACAGGGGAAATGGCGACAGACTTTATTTTTGGGGGCTCCAAAATCACCTCAGATGGTGACTGCAGCCATGAAATTAAGATTCTTGCTCCTTGAAAGAAAAGTTATGACCAACCTAGACAGCATGTTAAAAAGCAGAGACTTTACTTTGCTAGCAAAGGTCCATCTAGTCAAAGCTATGGTTTTCCCAGTAGTCATGTATGGATGTGAGAGTTGGACTATAAAGAAAGCTGAGGGCTAAAGAATTGATACTTTTGAACTGTGGTGTTGGAGAAGACTCTTGAGAGTCCTTTGGATTGCAAGGCGATCCAACCAGTCCATCCTAAAGGAAATCAGTCCTGTATATTCATTGGAAGGACTGATGCCAAAGCTGAATTCCCAATACTTTGGCCACCTGATGCAACGAACTTACTCTTTTGAAAAGACCCTGATGCTGAGAAAGATTGAAGGTGGGAGGAGAAGGGGATGGCAGAGGATGAGTTTGTTGGATGGAATCACCAAGTCAATGGACATGAGTGAGTAAACTCTGGGAATTAGTGACAGATAGGGAGGCCTGGTGTGCTGCAGTCCATGGGGTCACAAAGAGTCACACATGACTGAGCGACTGAACTGAACTGATACTGAACTGAAATTTTATTATAAGAATAATTATCATCCATCACCATACAAAGTCATTCCTGTATTATTGATTATACACCCCCCCATGAATTGTTTTATGGCAGAAGTTTTTACTTCTTAATCTACTTCACCTATTTTGTCCTTCCCCCTATGGCCCTCCCCTCTGGCAACCACCAATTTGTCCCCTGTTTCTATGAGTCTATTTTTATTTTGTTTTGTTTGCTTTTTTTTTCGTTTTTAGATTCCATATATAAGTGAAATCATACAGTATTTGTTTTCCCTCTTTGACTTATTTCACTTAGTATATCACCCTCATATCCATCCCTGTTGTTGCAAATGATAAGATTTTATTCCTTTGTATGGCTGAGTAATATTCTATAATCTATCTTATAGATAGGCAGATGTACAGATACATGTACCACATCTATATAGACATGCATATATATGCATACCACATCTTTTTTATCCATTCATCTATGCATGGGCGCTTAGCTTGCTTTCATATCCTGGCTGTTGTAAATTGGTGACACAATGAACATAGAGTTTCATGTATCTTTTCAAATTAGCGTTTTCGTTTTCTTTGAACAATATCCAGAAGTAGAATTGCTGGATTGTATAGTAGTTCTATTCTTATTTTTTTGAAGATCTTCCATACTGTTTTCCATACACAATGGCTGAACCAATTTATATTCCCACCAACACTGTTCAGAGATTTCCTTTTGAAAACAGGATCTTGAAAGACTGTCTGATGAAGCTCAATCAAATGAGATTCCTGAGATGACAATCAAATATATATTAATAGTTCCCTGGAGAAATCTGTGAGAATACTAAGAGCAAATCAATTTATTGTGTGCAAACTATCTGAAAACTGAGAGCAGCAAATTACAAACCTTAACTCCAGGAAACTTTCATCAAATTCATACCTGCCCTCGGAAAAGATTAAGGTCATCTGAAAGTGTAAAGATAGTTCAAGATATTTTATGATCTGTGTTCTGTTATTCTTTTTCCCTAGTGTAATCTTACTGAGACAAAATTTCCACACATCCAAGCGCTCTAACTTTCTTCTTCCCTATTAATATGTGCTCACATGCATTTACGGGCTCATGTGTATTAAGTCCTTCACAGTTAGTGAGTCTGGATTATTCTCTATTATGGCCCAATTTGTCTCTTGTTTTTCCAACTGTGCAATACGTGATCATATTGCTTTACTTCTTTATATTCCTGGCAATTGTAATGTTTCTATTTTTTTATTAGCTAATATTGGGCCCATAAATTGTTTTTCTGTATCTTTAAAATTTTTACCTTCTTCATTACTACAGGGTTTGAATGTTTACTCATATATTGGAGAGTATTTTGTCATTTTTCTCTTCTGTAAATGGGTTGTTTATACTTTTCAGTTTTCTTTTGTAGATTCTGAGTTTTTCTTATGAATTTGTGGATGTTCTTGGATATTTTCACGTAAATCTTGCCCCAAACATTGCAAATATGTCCTACCAATTAATCTACTACCTTTGTCTAGAGTGTGTCAGATCTACAAAAATTCTATATTTTACTTGAAGTAATGAAAACCTTACAGTAGGTTTCATATTTTGGAATTTTCATACATATTTGTAGTTATCTTCCTGAATTAACTTTTACTAACTTCACAGCAGAGGTGGCAAGAATATACAGAAGAACTGTACAAAAAAGAGCTTCACAACCAAGATAATCACGATGCTATGATCACTCACCTAGAGCCAGATATCCTGGAATGTGAAGTCAAGTGGGCCTTAGAAAGCATCACTACGAACAAAGCTAGTGGAGGTGATGGAATTCCAGTGAGCTCTTTCAAACCCTGGAAGATGATGCTGTGAATCTGCTGCACTCAAGATGCCAGCAAATTTGGAAAACTCAGCAGTGGCCACAGGACTGGAAAAGGTCAGTTTTCATTCCAATCCCAAAGAAAGGCAATGCCAAAGAATATTCAAACTACTGCCCAATTGCACTCATCTCACACGCTAGTAAAGTAATGCTCAAAATTCTCTAAGCCAGGCTTCAGCAATACGTGAATTTTGAAATTCCAGATGTTCAAGCTGGTTTTAGAAAAGGCAGGGGAACCAGAGATCAAATTGCCAACATCTGCTGGATCATCAAAAAAGCAAGAGAGTTTCAGAAAAACATCTATTTCTGCTTTATTGATTATGCCAAAGCCTTTGACTGTGTGGATTACAATAAACTGTGGAAAATTCTGTAAAATATGGGAATAGCAGACCACCTGACCTGCCTCTTGAGAAACCTATATGCAGGTCAGGAAGCAACAGGTAGAACTGGACATTGAACAATAGACTGGTTCTAAATAAGAAAAGGAGTACGTCAAGGATGTATATTGTCACCCTGCTTATTTAACTTACATGCAGAGTACATCATGAGAAACTCTGGACTGGAAGAAGCACAAGCTGGAATCAAGATTGCCGGGAGAAATATCAATACCCTCAGACATGCAGATGACACCACCCTTATGGCAGAAAGTGAAGAGGAACTAAAAAGCCTCTTGATGAAAGTGAAAGAGGAGAGTGAAAAGTTGGCTTAAAGCTCAACATTCAGAAAATGAAGATCATGGCACGTGGTCCCATTACTTCATGGGAAATAGATGGGGAAACAGTGGAAACAGTGACAGACTTTATTTTTGGGGGCTCCAAAATCACTGCAGATGGTGATTACAGCCATAAAATTAAAAGATGCTTACTCCTTGGAAGGAAAGTTATGACCAAACTAAATAGCTTATTCAAAAGCAGAGACATTACTTTCCAACAAAGGTCTGTCTAGTCAAGGCTATGGTTTTTCCATTGGTCATGTATTGATGTGAGAGTTGGACTGTGAAGAAAGCTGAGCACTGAAGAATTGATGCTTTTGAACTGTGGTGTTGGAGAAGACTCTTTAGAGTCCCTTGGACTGCAAGGAGATCCACCCAGTCCATTCTAAAGGAAATCAGTTCTGGGTGTTCTTTGGAACACTTCTTTGGAAGGAATGATGCTAAAGCTGAAACTCCAGTACTTTGGCCATCTCATGTGAAAAGTTGACTCATTGGAAAAGACTCTGATGCTGGGAGGGATTGGGGGCAGGAGGAAGAGGGGACGACAGAGGATGAGATGGCTGGACTGCATCACCGACTCGGTGGATGTGAGCTTCAGTGAACTCCAGGAGACAGTGATGGACAGGGAGGCCTGGCGTCCTGTGATTAATGGGGTGGCAAAGAGTCAGACACGACTGAGCAACTGAACTGAACTGAACTGAACTTCAGAGCTTTAACTTAAGATTTTGGTATTTTACTCAGTCAGAGAATGTCCTTCTGTCTATATGATATTAAGTAGAAATCCACTCTTATTTACTGATTTTATATAAAAAGTCAATTTTACCAGAGATATCAAAAATATATCTGGATTTTTTTTCATCTTTTTGTAGTGATTTATCATGTGAAAGTGAATGTGTCAGTCGCTTAGTCCTGTTAGACTCACTGTGACCCATGGACTGAGGCCCACCAGGCTCCCTTCTCTGTCTATGAAATTCCCCAGGCAAGAATTCTGGAGTGGGTAGTCATTTCCTTCTCTAGGGAATCTTCTTGTCCCATGGATCGAACCCGTGTACACTGCATTGCAGGCAGATTCTTTATAGTCTGAGCAAGTATGGAAGCCCTTATAAAATTATTTTAAATCCCTATATATAAATGGATGTATCTCTATTATACTTTGCAGTTGTTTTTATAGTTCTTTATATCTTTTTGAGACTATATATAACATTTTATTATCATGTTCTTGAGTTATAAAACATGTTTTTGAGTTTTAAAGCTCTGACTCTTACTTATAAAAAGTGACTATTTCATCCTGAACATTTAATTTTCCTTAGAGTAGGTTACCACATTCCCCAAAAAATGCAATTAAAAGAATGGTTTGTATTGCACTGAATTGTGAATGACAATGTATTTTAATAACTTCATTGATTAATTCAAGTCATTTCTGTTAGATTAAAATCAAAAGGTATATTTAATATATTGGGGCTGATTTCTAGTTCCTTAATAACATTTGTTTCTATAAAAGTGTAATCTTATTTTAAATCACATTTGAAACTATATATTCCTTATATATATGACCTGCCTCTTGAGAAATTTGTATGCAGGTCAGGAAGCAACAGGTAGAACTGGACATGGAACAACAGACTGGTTCCAAATAGGAGCATGAGTAGGTCAAGGATGTATATTGTCACCCTGTTATTTAACTTATATGCAGAGTACATCATGAGAAATTATGATGGGCTGGAAGAAGCACAAGCTGGAATCAAGATTGCTGGGAGAAATATCAGTAACCTCAGATATGTAGATGACACCACCCTTATGGCAGAAAGTGAAGAGGAACTAAAAAGCCTCTTGATGAAGGTGAAAGAGGAGAGTGAAAAAGTTGGCTTAAAACTCAACATTAAGAAAACGAAGATCATGGCATCTGGTCCCATCACTTCATGGGAAATAGATGGGGAAACAGTGGAAACAGTGTCAGACTTTATTTTGGGGGGCTCCAAAATCAGTGCAGATGGTGACTACAGCCATAAAATTAAAAGACGCTTACTCCTTGGAAAGAAAATTATGACCAACCTAGACAGCATATTCCAAAGCAGAGACATTACTTTGCCAACAAAGGTTCATCTAGTCAAGGCTATGGTTTTCCCAGTGGTCATGTATTGATGTGAGAGTTGGACTGTGAAGAAAGTTGAGCGCCAAAGAATTGATGCTTTTGATCTGTGGTGTTGGAGAAGATTCTTGAGAGTCCCTTGGACTGCAAGGAGATCCAACCAGTCCATTCTAGAGCAGATCAGCCCTGGGATTTCTTTGGAAGGAATGATGCTAAAGCTGAAAGTCCAGTACTTTGGCCATCTCATGCGAAGAGCTGACTCATTGGAAAAGACTCTGATGCTGGGAGGGGTTGGGGGCAGGAGGAGAAGGGGACGACAGAGGATGAGATAGCTGGATGGCATCACTGAATCGATGGACGTGAGTCTGAGTGAACTCCGGGAGTTGATGATGGACAGGGAGGCCTGGCGTGCTGTGATTCATGGGGTCGCAAAGAGTCGGACACGACTGAGTGACTGAACTGAACTGAACTGATCTGATTCCTTATGTATTTTTAAAGTTAATATTGTATCAAAAATAATTGCTTCATCTATGTATTAGCTTGTTTTGCTGGGAAAATTAATAAATTTTATATTTTATATGGCAATTTGATTTCTTCTTATCCAGTCTTTACATGTCACGGTTTTTTACAACATGGACAATTAATCTATTTTTGCAATATGAATGGTGGTGGTGGTTTAGTCTCTCAGTCATGTCAGAGTCTTGCAACTCTGCCAGGCTCTTGAGCCCTGCCAGGCTCTTCTGTCCATGGGATTCTACAGGTGAGAATAGTGGACTGGGTTGTCATTTCCTTCTCGAGGGGATCATCCTGATCCAGGAATTGAAGCAGGGTCTCCTGCATTGCAGGCAGATTCCTTATCTGACTGAGCTAGAGGAAAACCCCTTGCATATGAATACTAAACCTGAAACTCAAGTACTGTATGTGTTTCTTTTGTGTTCTCTAAATCTCCAATAAATTAAATTGATGAAGAATTTTGTTCAAAATTTTATATCATTCCTATTTTTTCCTGTTATATTAATTACTGAGAGAAGAACATTAAAATCTTCACTGATTTTGATACTTTTTTCTATTTTCTCCTTTATTTCTCTTTGTTTTGGTTTCATGAATTTTGAAAATCAAGTATTAAATATAAAACTTAAACAAAACTGTAAGAACTCTCTAGTTTCCTGTCTGGAAGTCCCATAAGAAACCCCAGTGACAGCCTGTCATCAAAAACTTAGAGTCAAATTGCAAAGACTTATGATCAGGCTGTAATGGACTTCAGTCCCCTTATGAGTATCTCAACTGTGGCTTCTAAGGTTTTTGCACTTAAAAAAAAATCCCTCACCCCCTCATCTGTCTCCTCACCAGGAGGATTCTTTTTTCCCTCTGTTGCCCAAGTCATGTGTCCTGGTTTGCAAACCTTGTGAACAATAAAGCCATCCTTTTGCTTCAAGGTAATTCTGATTCTTTTCTGAAATTTATTTCTAATTTAGGAAGATATTACCCAAGAGTGGGATTGTTGGATTATATGAAAAGAGTATATTTAATTTTAAAGGAACTGCCAAACTATTTTCTCACGTGCTTGTAGAATTTTGCATTTCTATTAGCAATCATAATGCTAATAATTCCAGCACCTCCACAAAATTGATACCACTTAGTATTTGTTTTTTGTTTGCTTTTTTATTTGGTCATTCTATTGGGTGCCTACTCTTATGTCATCATGGGTGTAATTTGCATTTCTTTTATAGATAATTATGTTGAAAATCTTTTTATGTGCTTACTTGTCATTCTTATATTCTCTTTGGGGAAATATCAGTTCAAGCTTTTAAAGTACTTTTTAAAGTTTTATTTGCTGTCAATTTGTTTAATTTTGACAATTCTTGATAGATTCTAGAAAATATGATCCATGAGTTTTATCTTAGGTTATAGTTAGTCTTTTCATTTATTTTTTTAACATTGTGTTTTCATACCAGAGATTTTTAATTTTTGTGAAGCCAAATGCACATACTTAAAGTCAAAGCTAGACAAATTGAAACTCAATGATCTTTTTTTTTTTTGTTTCTTTTGATCACAAACCTCTTCTTATACCTCTTGGTGGGGATCAATGCTAATAGGGCAATGACATCTCCCTGCTGCTCTGGCTCCCATGGCTCCTGCCTTTGCACCTGTACTTCTGCACCCAGAGCTCTTCTAACAGGTTCTGCCAACTTTGCTGGGCCCAGGAGCCCTCTCACAGCCTGGCCACCTGGGTCCTCTTGGGATCTGCTCCCTTAATGACTTTTCTTGAAGGCATCATAGAACTGAGATTACAGGGCAAATCACCGCCCCCAAATAGAAAGAGCTTTGAGTTTCTTCTTAAGGCCTTAGACAAGAATAAAAGGATAGACTGCAGAATGTAAAGGTATATTTAAATACCTTATCATCTTTATTGACTTTACCCCTCCTGCTGCTGCTGCTAAGTCACTTCAGTCGTGTCCGACTCTGTGCAACCCCATAGAAGGCAGCCCACCAGGCTCCTCTGTCCCTGGGATTCTCCAGGCAAGAATACTGGAGTGGGTTGCCATTTCCTTCTCCAACTTTACCCCTAATTTATTCTATTTGGATGGATTATTTTGTTTCCAGCTTTTTAATGTTGCTTCTCTCTCTCTCTTTTTTTTTGAATCTGTGTTTAAGTATTCTCAGTTTAAACACAAAAACTGACATTATTCATGGTATCCTCATATTTAATGGGCTTCCATTGTGGCTCAGCTGGTAAAAAATCCACCTCCAGTGCAGGGGACCTGGGTTCAGTCTCTGCATTGGGAAGATCCCCTGGAGACAGGAAAGGCTACCCACTCCAGTATTCTGGCCTAGAGAATTCCATGGACTGTATAGTCCATGGTGTCTCAAAGAGTTGTACACAACTGAATGACTTTCACTTTCATATTTAATAATTAGCAATACTATCTGAAAAAAATCTATTTTCAGAAGTAAAATACATTTAGCTCATACTGTACATACTAAATTCCAAAATCTGTTCTAAACACACTCTGTGCTAATCATTTACTCCTTGATTTAATCTTCTGAATTATATCCTTATAAACCTTTTATGGATGAAAGAACTGATGTACATCTATCAGTTTAAGAACATATCCAAAGACACAACTGATTCAAGCATTCTGTCAAGAGATTACACTCTTAACCACTATGCAATGTTTTTCTATCCAGGTGAAATGGTCCCTACTGGGAATAATTGTCAATATTCTGTGCAATAAAAGATATTGACCACAGGTCCTGTTAGTGACTTGAGTGTGCAAAGAATGAATTCTTTACTGTTTAAGTCCATTGTGTAGTATTAAGTTGGGTAAGTTATATGAACATATTAGGGACTGATTGAAATCATAACATATTGGTCAACTAATGGTTTGATTGAAGGAAATTTCTCTTCCTTATGATTAAATCATTTTGGTTTTGCCATAAGTCACCATAGTTATCCTAGCTTATATTGTGACACAGAAAGCTATTACCTTCCTTATCAGAAGTCTAGACTGCAAATAACTGTAGTTTTGGCTCATATATACATTTTAGGTAATAAAGGTAATTAAAGTTTGCCTAAAGGCATACAAATTAATAAAAACAAAACTGTGGTTAGTATGAATTGATAAAACATATATTCAAAAATCAACCTGAGCAAATGAACTGAGAGTTTTTATATTCTAAACTATGTATTTAGTTATATCACATTTGGGGATATGATGTAATATAATATTGAAACAATTGAATATTAAAATATATTATTTTCAATAATAAAAATTATTGGTGAAATATATTAAATATTTTCCAAGTGGCACTTTTTGATACCATTCTGATTTGGTTTTATTATAACATAAGTTTATAAAGAACATTTTTTTAATGTAAAATATACAGCACCAAATATTGCTGCTATAAGGCATCAGTTCAGTTCAGTCAGTCATGTCCAACTCTTTGTGACTTCATAGGCTGCAGCATGCCAGGTTCCTTGTCCATCACCAACTTGCAGAGCTTGCTCAAATTCATGTCCACCGAGGCAGTGATGGAATCCAACCATCTCATCCTCTGTTGTTGCCTTCTTTTCCTGCCTTCAATCTTTCCCAGCATCAGGGTCTTTTCCAATGAGTCAGTTCTTCACATCAATCAAATCACATTTGATTTGACCTAAATCAAATCCCTTATGATTATACAGCGGAAGTGAGGAATAGATTTAAGGGACTAGAACTGATAGACAGAGTGCTTGATGAACTAAGGACGGAGGAAAAGGAGTACGTCAAGGCTGTATATTGTCACCCTGCTTATTTAACGTCTATGCAAAGTACATCATGAGAAACGTTGGGCTGGAAGAAGCACAAGCTGGAATCAAGATTGCCGGGTGGAACTAAAAAGCCTCTTGATGAAAGTGAAAGAGTAGAGTGAAAAAGTTGGCTTAAACCTCAACATCCAGAAAATGAAGATCATGGCATCTGGTCCCATCACTTCATGACAGATAGATGAGGAAACAGTGGAAACAGTGTCAGACTTTATTTTTTGGGGCTCCAAAATCACTGCAGATGGTGACTGCAGCCATGAAATTAAAAGACGCTTATTCCTTGGAAGGAAAGTTATGACCAACCTAGGCAGCATATTGAAAAGCAGAGACATTACTTTGCCAACAAAGGTCCATCTAGTCAAGGCTATGGTTTTTCCAGTGGTCGTGTATGGATGTGAGATTTGGACTGCAAAGAAAGCTGATGGCCAAAGAATTGATGCTTTTGAACTGTGGTGTTGGAGAATACTCTTCAGAGTCTCTTGGACTGCAAAGAGATCCAACCAGTCCATCCTAAAGGAGAACAGTTCTGGGTATTCATTGGAGGGACTGATGCTGAAACTCCAATATTTTGGCCACCTCATAAAAAGAGTTGACACTTTGGAAAAGACCCTTATGCTGGGAGGGATTGCAGGCAGGAGGAGAAGGGGACAACAGATGATAAGATGGCTGGATGGCATCATCGACTCGATGGACATGTGTTTGGGTGAACTCCAAGAGTTGGTGATGGAAAGGGAGGCCTGGCGTGCTGTGATTCATGGGGTTGCAAAGAGTCAGACACGACTGAGCGACTGAACATGATCTTATTTTTCTGAATGTTGAGTTTTAAGCCAAATTTTTCACTCTCCTCTTTCACTTTCACCAAGAAGTTCTTTAGTTCTTCTTCCCTTTCTGCCATAAGGGTGGTGTCATCTCCATATCTTACGTTATTGATATTTCTCCTGGCAATCTTGATTCCAACTTGTGCTTCATCCAGCCTGGCATTTTGCATTATGTACTCTGCATATAAGTTAAATAAGTAGTTGACAATATTTAGCCTTGACATACTCCTTTCCCTTTTTGGAACCAGTCTGTTGTTCCATGTCCAGTTCTAACTGTTGCTTCTTGACTTGCATACAGGTTTCTCAGGAGGCAGGAAAGGTGGTCTGATGTTCCCATCTCTTGAAGAATTTTCCACAGTTTGTCATAAGTAAGGCATAGAAAACCCCAGAAAATATAGTTGAAGACTAGAGCTGTGTTATTCATCACTGTAGCCCTGACTTTGAGGATCATATTCTACAAATTTGGGCTGGAATTTATAAGTTTAAATTTTCAGAAACTTTTTTGTTTGGGAAAAAGAGACCAATCACTTGGTCACGAATCTGCTTGGTCTTGACACCATATTCAAGGGGATTGACTGTGGGCAGCACCAGAAGGTACAAACTTGCAAAAATGATATGGACGCTTGGAGGCACCTTCTTGCCAATGCGGTGAGTTAGAAAGCTAAAGAGTGCAGGTGTGTAGGAGACAAGGATAGTGCACACATGGGCAGCACAGGTGCCCAGTGCTTTTGAGCGGGCATGCTGAGAGGAGAGCCGGAAGACCGCCTGGAGGATTTTGAGATAGGATGTGGCTATGAGCCCAAGGTCCAATACCATCACTGAAAGGGCCACAGAGATTCCATATGTTCTGTTAACATGGGTGTTTGCACTAGCCAATTTCACCACAGCCATGTGCTCACAATAGGCATGATTGATGACATATTTGGTATAATATGGTAGTCTTCTAATGAGAAAGGGACCTGGCAAAACCAGGAAGATAGCTCGGACCACACTAGCTAGACCCATTTTAATGACCATTGTTGTTGTCAGGAGGGTTGTATATTGTAGTGGGATGCAAATAGCTACATAGCGATCAAAGGCCATGGCAACTAAGAGGGCTGACTCAGTTATGCAAAATGTGTGGATGAAATACAACTGTGCTAGGCAGATATCAAAGTCAATCCAATGTGCATCCAACCAAAAGATGCCAAGCATCTTGGGGGCTGTGGAAGAGCCAAGGGCCATATCATTCATTGCCAGCATGCCAAGGAAGAAATACATTGGCTGGTGGAGGCTTGGCTCTAGTTTGATGGTAATGATGATTATGCTGTTCCCCAGCAGGGTCAGGGAAAACAGGAGGCAGACAGGAATGCCGATCCAGCAGTGAAAATCTTCCAACCCAGGAATACCAACCAAGAAGAAAGATGAAATGTAGTGATGAGTAGCATTGTCAGCCATGTTAAAACTGGACAGTTCCCATGCTCCGATAAAAATAGGCAAGTGAATCTCCCTATGAGCCAAAAGAAGGATGACAGATTAATTCTTCCATGGTCCTGTATATGGAATTTTTAGAGACTTTATAATGGTCTTTCTGAGGAGCTGACTTTTCTTATAAACTTCTGTTATCCTGCTGCTGCTGCTAAGTTGCTTCAGTTGTGTACAACTCTGTGCGACCCCTTTGATGGCAGTTCACCAGGATCCACCGTCCCTAGTATTCTCCAGGCAAGAACACTGGAGTGGGTTGCCATTTCCTTCTCCAATGCATGAAAGTGAGAAGTGAAAGTGAATTTGCTCAGTAAATGTCTGACTCTTCATGATCCCATGGACTACAGCCTACCAGGCTCTTCTGTCCATGGGATTTTCCAGGCAAGAGTACTGGAGTGGGTTGCCATTGCCTTCTCCTGCTGCTGCTACTGCTAAGTTGCTTCAGTCATGTCCGACTCTGTGAGACCCCATAGACAGCAGCCCACCAGGCTCACCCGTCCCTGGAATTCTCCAGGGAAGAACACTGGAGTGGGTTGCCATTTCCTTCTCCAATGCATGTAAGTGAAAAATGGAAGTGAAGTTGCTCAGTCGTGTCTGACCCTCAACAACCCCATAGACTGCAGCCTTCCAGGCTCCTCCATCCATGGGATTTTCCAGGCAAGAGTACTGGAGTGGGGTGCCATTGCCTTCTCCTGCCTTCTCCTGTGGATAGGTAAATCACTTTACCATATTAAATTCCAATATTTGATCTGCAATTAAGAAGACTGAATTGTTATGTAAAATTTTTCTCCTGACTTACAGTTTTACTGTATTCCATTCTTTCAATTTTATTGTCTAATAAGTAAGTAGGTCATGATAAAATTCCTGCTTCTGTGTGCCTAGGTTGTGTGACATAAACAATCCAAAGAACTGTTTTCTGGGTTGTGTGAAAGAACACAAAGCACTATTCTTAGGGCATTTTTGATCAAGTGTGAAAATGCATATAGAAATATACAGAGATACATTCATGCACACAATAATTAACAGGTTATACAAAAGGCAGTTGATCTTCCCAGATGGCTTAGTGGTAAAGAATTTTCCTGCCGGTGTAGGAGACATAGGAAACATGTGTTCGATCCCTGGGTTGGCAAGATCCCCTGGAGAAGGAAATGGCAATGCACTCCAGTGTTCTTGCTGGGAAAATCCCAAAGACAGAGGAGCCCAGAGGCTATAGTCCATGGGGTCACAAAGTCAGACATGACTGAGCACACACACAGAAGGCAATTGTAGTTTTAACAATATACTAGCTCACAGACAAACTAAAAATCAGGAAAGAAGAAAAAGAAATACAAACAATTTAAGTGGAACCAAAATTCTTATGAACACTAAAAATAAACTCCTACCCTCACTCTTGGTTAATGCATTTTTATTTCAGAAAATATCTTTAAAAGATATCGTGAGCGGGGGCAGACCCAGTGTGGCTGAGGCACTGCGAGCGCACGCCAGTGTTATCTGTTTGCAGCATCCCTCCCTCCCTCCCCACAGCGCGGCTGAACAAGTGAGCCTAAATTAAAAAAAAAAAAAAAAAAATAGTGTCCTCAACCATCCCCTTTGTGTCAGGGCGGGAACCAGACACTGAAGAGACCAGCAAACAGAAGAAGCTATAACAGAGGGAAACGCCTTGGAAGCTACAGGCCATAGATTAAAACCCTGTGGTTACTACGGATTACATAGGAAGGGGCCTATAGATCTTGAGAAATATAAGTCGGACTAAGGAACTGCCAAAAATGAACTGAACCCACAATACTCACAACAAAACCAGAGAAAGACCTAGATATATTTTTACTATTTTTACGATCAATCTTTCTTTTTTTTTAATTAAAAAAAAATTTAAGTCCTCTATTGTCCTTTAATTTTCACTTTTATAACTATTACTTTGCAAAAAAAAAAAAAAAAAAAGACCCTATTTTTTTTTCTTCTTTAGCAAACTTCATATATATATTTTATAATTTTTTGACCGTGTTTTTTTTTTTTTCTTTCTTCTTTTTCTTCTTTTCTTTAACATTGTATTTTTGAAATTCCAAACTCTACTCTAGATTTTTAATTTTAGCCTTTTGGTATATGTTATCAATTTTGTACCTATAGTTTTTTTCATAATTTCTGTGACTTTTTTTTCCCTCTGTTTCTTTCTCTTCTTCTTTTATATAACATTGTATATCTGCAATTCCAAACTCTACTCAAGATTTTTAATTTATGCTTTTTGGTATTTGATATCAATTTTGTACCTGTATTTTCTTTATAATTTTTGCAACATTGTTTTTGTTGGTTTGTTTGTTTTCTCTCTTTATTTTTCTTCTTTTTTTTTTTTAACGTTGTATTTTTGAAATTCCAAACTCTACTCTAGATTTTTAATTTTTGCTTTTTGGTATTAGTTATCAATTTTGTACCTGTAGTTTCTTTATAACTTTCACGATCTTGTTTGTTTTTCTTTGTTCATTTTTTCTCTCTTTCTTTTCCTTCTTCTTTTCATTAACATCACATTTTTGAAATTCCAAACTCTACTCTAGATTTCTAATTTTTGCTTTTATGTATTTGTTACCAATTTTGTACCTTTAAGAACCCATTCTTCAGGACCCATTTTTCACTAGTGTATGAGATTACTGGCTTGACTGCTCTCTCTCCCTTTGGACTCTCCATTTTCTCCACCAGTCACCTGTATCTCCTCCCTAACCCCTCTCTACTCTACCCAACTCTGTGAATTTCTGTGTGTTCCAGACGGTGAAGAACACTTAAGGAACTGATTACTGGCTGGATCTGTCTCCCTCCTTTTCATTTCCCCCTTTTATCCTTCTGGCCACCTCTGTCTCCTGCCTCCTTCTTCTCTTCTCTGTATAACTCTGTGAACATCTCTGAGTGGTCCAGTTGTGGAGTGCACATAAGGAAGTGACTACTGGCTAGCCCACTCTCTCCACTATTGATTCCACCTCATCTCATTTGGGTCACCTCTAACTCCCTCCTCCCTCTTCTCTTCTCCATGTAATGCTGTGAACCTCTCTGAGTGACCCTTACAGTAGAGAAACTTTTCATCTTTAATGTAGATGTTTTATCAGTGGTGCTGTATAGAAGGAGAAGTTTTGAAACTACTGTAAAATTAAGACCGATAACTGGAAGTAGGAGGCTTAAGTCCAAACCCTGACTCCAGGGAACTCCTGACTCCAAGGAACATTAATTGACAGGAGCTCATCAAATGCCTCCATACCAACACTGAAACCAAGCACCACACAAGGGCCAACAAGTTCCAGGGAAAGACATACCAAGCAAATTCTCCAGCAACAAAGGAACACAGCCCTGAGCTTCAAGATACAGGCTGCCCAAAGTCACCCCAAAACCATAGACATCTCATAACTCATTACTGGACATTTCATTACACTCCAGAGAGAAGAAATACAGCTCCATCCACCAGAACATCGACACAAGCTTCCCTAACCAGGAAACCTTGACAAGCCACCTGTACAAACTCACACACAGCGAGGAAATGCCACAATAAAGAGAACTCCACAAACTGCCAGAATACAGAAAGGACACCCCAAACTCAGCAATTTAAACAAGATGAAGAGACAGAGGAATACCAAGCAGATAAAGGAACAGGATAAATGCCCACCAAACCAAACAAAAGAGGAAGAGATAGGGAATCTACCTGATAAAGAATTCCGAATAATGATAGTGAAATTGATCCAAAATCTTGAAATTAAAATGGAATCACAGATAAATAGCCTGGAGGCAAGGATTGAGAAGATGCAAGAAAGGTTTAACAAGGACTTAGAAGAAATAAAAAAGAGTCAATATATAATGAATAATGCAATAAGTGAAATTAAAAACACTCTGGAGGCAACAAATAGTAGAATAACAGAGGCAGAAGATAGGATTAGTGAATTAGAAGATAGAATGGTAGAAATAAATGAATCAGAGAGGATAAAAGAAAAACGAATTAAAAGAAATGAGGACCATCTCAGAGACCTCCAGGACAATATTAAACGCTACAACATTCGAATCATAGGGGTCCCAGAAGAAGAAGACAAAAAGAAAGACCATGAGAAAATACTTGAGGAGATAATAGTTGAAAACTTCCCTAAAATGGGGAAGGAAATAATCACCCAAGTCCAAGAAACCCAGAGAGTCCCAAACAGGATAAACCCAAGGCGAAACACCCCAAGACACATAGTAATCAAATTAACAAAGATCAAACACAAAGAACAAATATTAAAAGCAGCAAGGGAAAAACAACAAATAACACACAAGGGAATACCCATAAGGATAACAGCTGATCTTTCAATAGAAACTCTTCAAGCCAGGAGGGAATGGCAAGACATACTTAAAATGATGAAAGAAAATAACCTACAGCCCACATTATTGTACCCAGCAAGGATCTCATTCAAGTATGAAGTAGAAATCAAAAGCTTTTCAGACAAGCAAAAGCTGAGAGAATTCTGCACCACCAAACCAGCTCTCCAACAAATACTAAAGGATATTCTCTAGACAGGAAACACAAAA
Organism: Bubalus kerabau; assembly: GCF_029407905.1. NCBI lineage: Eukaryota > Metazoa > Chordata > Mammalia > Artiodactyla > Bovidae > Bubalus > Bubalus kerabau. The sequence goes on from NC_073638.1 coordinate 49,713,793, forward strand.
AGGGTGTATAAATTCGAACCCAAAACAATAAAGTAAATGGCAACGGGGTCATACTTATCAGTAATTACCTTAAACGTAAATGGGTTGAATGCCCCAACCAAAAGACAAAGACTGGCTGAATGGATACAAAAACAAGACCCCTACATATGTTGTCTACAAGAGACCCACCACAAAACAGGGGACACATACAGACTGAAAGTAAAGGACTGGAAAAAGATTTTCCATGCAAATAGGGACCAAAAGAAAGCAGGAGTAGCAATACTCATATCAGATAAAATAGACTTTAAAACAAAGACTGTGAAAAGAGACAAAGATGGTCACTACATAATGATCAAAGGATCAATCCAAGAAGAAGATATGACAATTATAAATATATATGCACCCAACACGGGAGCACCGCAGTATGTAAGACAAATGCTAACAAGTATGAAAGAAGAAATTAACAATAACACAATAATAGCGGGAGACTTTAATACCCCACTCACACCTATGGATAGATCAACTAAACAGAAAATTAACAAGGAAACACAAACTTTAAAAGATACAATAGACCAGTTAGACCTAATTGATATCTATAGGACATTTCATCCCAAAACAATGAATTTCACCTTCTTCTCAAGCGCACATGGAACCTTCTCCAGGATAGATCACATCCTGGGCCATAAACCTAGCCTTGGTAAATTCAAAAAAATAGAAATCATTCCAAGCATCTTTTCTGACCACAATGCAGTAAATTAGATCTCAATTACAGGA